>NW_020273099.1:2210947-2215674 GCF_003268045.1 Sipha flava
CACCTCCAACATTTAGAAGACATTGTCCTTGATTTTTATGAGGATTGTTAAGTAAAATACATTCATTCATAAAATAAGCTACCATTGCATTTCCACCAAGTGCTGTTACATGTGCACGCACTATAGCCATAACCTCGGCAACAAAACAATGAACAAAACCACTTAGACCACCGCTTTCTCTAATACACGTGCTTTCACGAATGAAAAAAAAATTTAAATTTCCTAAATATCGTTCAATTTTGGCACCAGGTATATAAGTCATTGGTGTTATGTCCACACCATATCTATCTTTTGGAGCAGCCTGAAATGTAATTACATGTTTATATATTTTTTCACACAAAAAAAAGTTAAATTATAAAATAAAATACAAGTTTCAACAATTCACTAAATGTAGGAATTATTTAATTTGAAAGTTATTATAAATCAGATTTCAATATTTTATACCGTCAAAGTTTTAATATTTTTAAAAAATAATAGAACAATACTACCATTTTTAATAACTGATAAACTTAATAATAATAAAATAATAAAAATTAGTAAATGGTTAATACTCATAAATTAATATATAAAAAAATAAACATATAGTTTATATATGTTACAGCTAGTGTTAGGAGTATGGCTAAACTCAAATTTAGCCAGCTAATCACAAGTTTGGCCACTACGTTTGGCTAATATCTAAATTTAGGACTTTATTCACCAATATTTAACATTATCCAGATGCATATGGCTAATGTCTAAATAACATTATCCATACAAATAATTAAACGGTTTATGTCATACAAAAATTCTTTCATTTCTTTTCTTATTCAATAATATTTAATAATATTATAGATTATGGAATAATTTTAATAATAATAAAGTACAATTATTATTAAAAATTATTTAGTCAATGATAAAATGTACCTATTTTTTTTATATAGATTTACGGCCACTTTTCATGACAATGGTAATGTAATTCATGAGTGTCATGACTATTTCTACTCAATAGTCTGAAGACGGTTGATTACTTTTCCCGAAAATGATGGGACCCCTATCAATAATTAATACCGAGATAAATATTATGGTCTCATCTCAAAAATTTTCGAAATTTTTATTTTTATATTTTTTTTAATTCCATGAACTTATTATCGAATGCGATATTATACAAAAATATTTTTCTGGTCTTGAAAATCAAAATTAACTTAATTGGGATAAACGAAAAAATAGTATGTTTATTTTAAGTTAATTTGTAAGGAAATGAGTTAAGTTAATAAGTTAAGTTAATTTATTAGTAATGAAATAAGTTAAATTAATAAATTAATTTAACTTAACTTTTAACTTATTAACTCCTAGGCTTGAAAACAAGAAATACCTACCAAGTACTACAAGCTGGTATCTTAACTACTTACAAACTTGAGTCGGTAATTACGGTAAATTATTACGGACTGTCTCTATTTAGCCCACACTATTATGTGCAACTGCATGCATATGAATTTTGCAATCAATAATAATTTTAAAATAATATCAAAATGCACACAATTATGTACAATATTTATAATATGGAAAATATTTTACTTGCCAAGTGGCTCACCTCTATACAACTACCCAACATATCAAATTCATGAAAAATTACAATTTCAAAATATTATATTATTATTGTAAATAGTTTTAAATTTTTAATGTACCTATGGCTCATTTTATTTAGTCATTAGCCGATAACGGTTGGATAATGTTAGTTTTATTGGCTAGTGTTAAGATTATCCATTTGTTTTTGGTGGTTGAAGTCCAAAATTTCGACATTAGCCAAAAGCATTGTCTAAACTTAAGATTAGCTGGCAAATCTTAATATTAACCATCATTCGAACACTAGCCGTAATATATATATAGAAATAAATAAATAAATAAACAAATAAATGCTTGTCTGGATGTATTATTATAATTGCTAAGTATAATTGGTTTCGAATTAAAAATGCATCATCAGGTGTATACAAAGTCAATATATTACAACTGAATATGAAAATATAAAACATTGAGAAAAATTTGTTGTTTTACATAGAGATAATTTATTTTAACACGAAAGATTATTTAAAATGAGTTATTTAAAATGAGTTCTTATTAGACATATTTGTAGACATAATTATATTACTCAACATATATAGTTTTATTTTTTATTTAATATGTTTATGGACTTTTTGAATAATATTTAAATTAAAATTATTTATATAAACTATATTAGAGATAATATTGAGCTTGTGTTGATAATTATATTCTTTAATAATAAGGATGATTAGAATCATATCGTATTATAGCATTAGTTTGTGTAGGTTTCCTGAAAACATTAAATTTAAATTATTTATCTTTTATTAAAATTGTAAAATCTAGAGATTTAATTTATTAATTATTTGTATTTCGTGTGTAAATTGAATGTTCTTATTTATTTTTAATTAAATATTTAACTACATTTTCTGCTTATCTATTTTAACCTCTAAATAAAGTGTTTAGTGATACTTTCATTTTACTTAATGAAATAAAGAAAAACTGTATTAATAATATTTTAAATGTACAAATCTAATTCAAAAATAATATCAATACATTTTAAATAATAATAACCAAAGTAGTTATATTTCTTAACATATCTATGTCTAATAAGAACTCATTTTAAATAATTTCTCCTATTAAAATAAATTATCTTTGTGTAAAATTACAAATTTTTTTAAAGTACTCCTTCTTTTAGGTTTTCATATTCAGTCGCTATTTTTTATTGAATTTGTATATATCTGATGATACATTTTTAATTTAAAACTGGTTGTACTTTACAAATATAATAATACCACATGCTGAATATTTATTTGTTTATTTATTTCTTTATATAATCTATATATTTATTTATTTATTTATTTATATATTATTTTATAAGGTTTATATTTATTAACAGTTTTTTTATCAATTAAACTACTTAATGACATGACTTAAAAAGTATTAAAATGTATATAAAATATACTATATTTTACAGATAAAATTTTTATAATTTTTAACATACATGTGTAGATAGTCTATTTGGCCTAGGTGCTCGTTCAAATTTTCTAACTTTTCTTTCTCCATGACTTAATGAAACATCTTCTAACTTAAAAATAAGTTCTTCTAAATAAAAAAATTGAATATAAAATTTTACTTTCTTAAATAATTCAACTTAAGTTAAAGTTAAAAGTAAGTTAGTTAAGTTTAAGTTAATTTATAAAATTTAGATTAAAATATCATAATATATATATATATATATAAATAAGTATTTCATTACATTTGAAAAGTTTTAATAAATTGTAAGCCTACCTGTTTTCTGCTCAAAATCTTTTAAGGGTAATTGTCTTCTTCTCAAAATTTGTTTTGCAGTTGTTTTATCAGATTCGCCTAAGCCCAAAGCCATACCTAAAAAAAAATTTGATAAATATTTAACTTAACATATAATATATTAGTTACGACTATAAAAATAACTAACCAACTATTGATATTTGGAGTTCATCAGGCTCTGGAATATCAATTTTGAATGATAATTTTCCCAATCCACATGGTGTCATCCTTCTTAACTTAAAAAACAATCCCTAAATGATATTATAAATGTTCAAATATAATGCATTATCTATTTAAATACTAATAGATTATATTAACTTTATATATTTAACAAGATTACTTGTAGCATACGCTGAAGTTGTTTATCAAAATTTCCATTAGTGTAATGCGCTTTAGATCTCCAAACTTGAGTAAACATTTGAAGATTACACACGGGTTCCATAGGAAAAACTTCTGAACCAGCTCCCGGAAGAACATCAGTATTAGATAGCAAAAATGATCCTGGAGGAGTTGGCTCTAACAATTGAGTAACTACATCTAAATCTTCTGCGTCGTCCATCTATTAATTATTGATTTGTATTTATTTATTTATCAAGAAGAAAAATTTAAAAATAATAATAAATACTTCTAGAATACAAGTGTCTCTATTCCCATAGCTCAAATTAATATCAGGTAAAGGTTTTCCTGAACTACTGTAAGATATATTTTCAGATTCGACTTCTTTTTGAACAAGATGATAGTGTTGTCTATTATTAACCACAGCATCATTCAGTAACTTTTGGGCACGTAAAACTTGTTGTTGATCTGGATGAGCCCAAGATTTGCCAGCTTTTACTAATGGTAATGGTGGTTCAGGCAAGCAAGTAATGTACATAGCTGTCCCAGTAGCATGTAAAGAAACAACTCTTTCACCAAGACAAACTTGAATTTTCAGTCCAAAAATAGCATTCATTCCTTTCACCCTTAATTTATTCAATAATTGACTATGTAGTTCATACTCGAGAAATGGCAAACCATCAGATATTTCTTTAGCATTCATTTCTCCCTTGAGCTCTCGTTTATTGCGACAAACAAAAGTTTGTAATAGTGTTCCAGTACCTCTAATAGTTAGTTTTTCCATAGGTTCCAATGAAGATAAAAGTATATGTGGTACTTTGTACCGTTTGCAAGTAGAACAATACTTCATGTTCATAGAAAATGGTACACTGTGATCATTATATGGTATATGACAAATAGAACATGGAGATGAATCTAATTTTTCATGACTACTACTTATGGAGTGTTTATGACTTCTACTATTACATGAAAATGTACTTGCAGTAGAAGGTTCTGGTATATCTGCAAGAGGTGTATTAGAATAAATTCCAGAAAAATATCCACCGGAATTTACTGGTGATATAAGG
>NW_020273099.1:2215684-2363601 GCF_003268045.1 Sipha flava
AAAAAAATTTAAATTTCCTAAATATCGTTCAATTTTGGCACCAGGTATATAAGTCATTGGTGTTATGTCCACACCATATCTATCTTTTGGAGCAGCATGTGTAGATAGTCTATTTGGCCTAGGTGCTCGTTCAAATTTTCTAACTTTTCTTTCTCCATGACTTAATGAAACATCTTCTAACTTAAAAATAAGTTCTTCTGTTTTCTGCTCAAAATCTTTTAAGGGTAATTGTCTTCTTCTCAAAATTTGTTTTGCAGTTGTTTTATCAGATTCGCCTAAGCCCAAAGCCATACCAACTATTGATATTTGGAGTTCATCAGGCTCTGGAATATCAATTTTGAATGATAATTTTCCCAATCCACATGGTGTCATCCTTCTTAACTTAAAAAACAATCCTTGTAGCATACGCTGAAGTTGTTTATCAAAATTTCCATTAGTGTAATGCGCTTTAGATCTCCAAACTTGAGTAAACATTTGAAGATTACACACGGGTTCCATAGGAAAAACTTCTGAACCAGCTCCCGGAAGAACATCAGTATTAGATAGCAAAAATGATCCTGGAGGAGTTGGCTCTAACAATTGAGTAACTACATCTAAATCTTCTGCGTCGTCCATTTCTAGAATACAAGTGTCTCTATTCCCATAGCTCAAATTAATATCAGGTAAAGGTTTTCCTGAACTACTGTAAGATATATTTTCAGATTCGACTTCTTTTTGAACAAGATGATAGTGTTGTCTATTATTAACCACAGCATCATTCAGTAACTTTTGGGCACGTAAAACTTGTTGTTGATCTGGATGAGCCCAAGATTTGCCAGCTTTTACTAATGGTAATGGTGGTTCAGGCAAGCAAGTAATGTACATAGCTGTCCCAGTAGCATGTAAAGAAACAACTCTTTCACCAAGACAAACTTGAATCTAAGAAAATAGTAGCTGTTAAGAAATAGTGAATCATCAACTAAATATTATTAATAATAAAAATAATATTAATATTATTACTTATTAACTAATGAAATATATTGTTATTTTATTTATTTACTTTCAGTCCAAAAATAGCATTCATTCCTTTCACCCTTAATTTATTCAATAATTGACTATGTAGTTCATACTCGAGAAATGGCAAACCATCAGATATTTCTTTAGCATTCATTTCTCCCTTGAGCTCTCGTTTATTGCGACAAACAAAAGTTTGTAATAGTGTTCCAGTACCTCTAATAGTTAGTTTTTCCATAGGTTCCAATGAAGATAAAAGTATATGTGGTACTTTGTACCGTCTATAAATACATTTTATTATAATATATCAAATAACAATTAAAAAAAATTTGAAATTTTGTTTGATTTAATTTCTTACTTGCAAGTAGAACAATACTTCATGTTCATAGAAAATGGTACACTGTGATCATTATATGGTATATGACAAATAGAACATGGAGATGAATCTAATTTTTCATGACTACTACTTATGGAGTGTTTATGACTTCTACTATTACATGACTAAAAACAAATTTTAAGTGTTACTAATTGCACATAATAATTAAGGAACAGCATAATAATACATTTATTATAAATTATTATATTTATACCTAAAAATTAAAAGAAGACATTTTTCACTGAATGTTTTATAATTGTTTTTACGTTTTATGATGAATACATTTATTTTATACATTATAAGTGTGAAAAAAATTCCAAATATAAACAAAACACTTTAAAATATAAACAATAATTTTAGATTTGTACTGCAAGATTTTAAAAAATAAAACATGATATATATTAAAATTCTAAAGATGAAAGAATATAATATTAATTATAAATAAATATATATATATTTGAAAATTAAATATTGATACTCACAAATGTACTTGCAGTAGAAGGTTCTGGTATATCTGCAAGAGGTGTATTAGAATAAATTCCAGAAAAATATCCACCGGAATTTACTGGTGATATAAGGTTTACAACGGCAGCTGTTCCTGAAGCACTCAATACGCAAACATCATCACTAAAATGTTAATAATAAATCAAAATATAAAATAATATAACTACAAAATGGAGATGGATCAAATTCAAAATTGAAGAAATGTATCAAGCCACATCATTTTATAATAAATTAATAAAAAAACACTTATAAAAAATATATTATAACATGTAAAATATACTAATTCTATACTCTTACAAATTATAAGTTTTAAAAATACTAAAAATGATAATAGTATAGAAATAATAGTAGTAATAATGTTACATAAATACCATATTGCAGTATTTTCTGAATAGCCCAAAATTACATTGCAAGATAAAGCTCTTGCATGTGATCTCATTTCAAGCCTTAATTCACTCCACCACGAATCTCTACTTTCTGGTTCTTCCATGTTTGACATTCGTTCAAGTAATTTAACTGATTTAGCATTTACCATACCACCTAAACATTTAATTTATGATATTACTTATATATTTTTATAGATAAATGATACCTTGCTAGTTATTAATTTAAAAAACAATAAAACTAACCTAAATGTACAATAAAACCAGGAGGATATTTGGTCATTGTAAGAAAAGGATATTCCATAGCGTCCAAAGTATCTTTACTTAAAATTGATCGGTGAAACATAGTATGTCCATGTGTTCGATGAGAACTTACTGTTGAACTTCCACTTCCTGTCAAACTGTTACCTAAAAAATATATATTAAGTATATATAATTTTTATAAAATGCAATGAATTAAACATTATTGTTAACATTTCAAAATAGACCATAGCATATTATAAAATTATCAATCTACATTATTTTTAAATAAACATTTACATAAAAATTATTATATGTTTAACCAATAATTTAGCATACTTATAGAATTATTTACTATTAATTTAATACATATTTTTTCGTGTACAAGTAAAATGACTTAAAATTAGTCATAGATATACCAACTTCCATTTGTTTTCAAGATCAGGAAAAATATAATGTCTACATCAATCAATGCTAAGTTTAATACATTTTTTTTTTATAATAATAATAAAAATTTATAATAATTTTAAAATAATTAGTAAAAAAAGACAACTTTATTGAAAATTTTATGAATGTTAAGATTGAATTTATATATTAATTTAACTATAATCTAATTACAAATTAAAGTTTATAATCATACAATTTCTAATTAATAAACAAAACAGATCCATATAAATAGCTTAAATATGGAAAAAACAAAGCTTTGAACCTAGATATATATTACCTTTTGGTGCATTATTGATTTCAGAGTCTGATGACCTTCGGTGCATTGAAATGTTTGTGACTTTGCCAGGTGACTCGGCTGTTTCAGCATTCCTGTCATCACAGTTAAAAGCATGCGAAGAACACTCGGATGCAGTTATATTATCAGAGAAAACAGGACAAACATTTTCTTCGAGTTTTATTAAACTAGGTTCTTTGTTAATTATAGATTCTACATCAGGATTAGAAGTCATTGGCAAAGGCGACGTGTTGTGTACAATTGTACTCTGTGAATTACTAAAACTACTAGAGTTATAAGGTGACACACTTCTCGACATACATATATCTGTTAGACTGTGAAAACTTGGTTTAATGTTACTTAAGTAAACAATTTTAGAAATTGGAGGTGTAATGGGTCTGTCTGTAGATACTATTCTTGATAATGGAGGAGTATATGGCTCTTGATAAAAAGATTCTGAATTTGTGCTTACAATATCAATTGAATCTGAATCTACAGAGTCTGAGGAGTCTGAATAATATGTTGGATTATCAGATACACAAGGAGATAAATTCCTTACATTAAGTTTTGATACCTCAAACCCAAAAGCCACATCTGAATCTCCTGTTGAATCAGAAGCTGAATTTAATGAACTCGAGGACGGTAAATTTAAACTAGGTATACCTTTTTCCTTATTTTTTAACTCCCGATCATCATGGTTAAACAAATATTCTAATGATAATTTTGAGCAATTTGTATCAACACTAGGTTGTCTTAATAGCTGTCTTCTAGAATGGTAAGGCTGTATTTCTTCAGACTCTGAATGTAAATCAAATGATGAATTGAAGTCCAAAGTAGCTTGGGCCAAGAATGCTAAAGCTGAATTGCATGTATTATAATTTCTATCATGATCAGATGATGAACTAGCAGATTCAATTGAGGCAGAGTACATTTGTTTTTTTTTATATTTTTGATAAGAATTTTGAAAAGTAATAGCCTTTAAAAATCGATTTTGTCTTTTTAATTTTGATGTACGCATATCTTCTTGATCGAACAAACTTTTCATACTGGATAATTCAGCAAAATCTACAGTATTTGATTTTAGAAGGTGTGGAGACATTTTACGGATAGAATAAGATTTTTTATTTTTATTAATAATTGAAATAGTATGGTTAATATCATTAGTTTGTATAAATGAGTTAGAAAAATCCAAACTTCAAACAGTAAAAACCAAAATAGAATAATTAATATTTTTTTGAAAGTATTTACTTACTAAATAATATTATACTTGAGCTGTTATACAATATTCTTCATAAACTGATTTAAATTTTATCAGTAATTTTATACTTTTAAAATATATATAATAAATAACTTTATCTGATTAAATATTTAATTGCAATTATTCACTTATTATTTTTCAAATAAAATTATTTCATGATAATATATAATATTATAATATAGCTTTTCTAAATTTACAATGATACTTTGATTTATATAAAATAATAATACATCTATTTAATTTTATTTTTATGGTATGATAAAAATATACAAAATCTGTAAAATGGTTTTTACTATGTTCATTACTGATATTTCAGACTTTCTAAATATTCTTATTATTCAAATTTTAAATATTTTTTTTAATATTTGTCATAAATATTTAATGAAATAGTCTTTTCAACTACATATATTTTATTCCTGAGAGTAAATACAACGAGAATTACTTACCACTATTGACAAAAAATAAAATTAAACAATTTTTTACAATTGGTTATAGGACTTTTATATACAGAGGATAAATAAAATATCACTAAGTACATGATGATTTTTTAAGTTTAAATTCAAAATAAATACCTATTAATAATCCTAATTAAGATAAATATTTAACTTAAACTTATTTCATATAATATATTAATGTATTATAAATGAAAAAACTTAATGTTTATTACCAAGCCTATGAAAAAAAAATATTTATATTTAAATTATTTTTAATTTAAATATTAATTAAAATATATTAAGTTTATAGAATTATGCTTAAATTAATTTAAGTAATGAGTAAAAATATTTGATAGAATAAAATTATATTTTAATATTAAAAAAACAATGAAATTTTTAAATAAAATAATAATTTAAAATAATCTACTTACTCATCGATTGTTGGCTGTAAATTTAAATTTACTGATGGTAATGTTAAATGTCGCACTAATGTAACAGCGGTTCCAATTCCACGAACAACAATGCCAGATTCACCTTCCAAATCAAAATATTGGTTATATCTAATAAAAAATAAATAGTAAAACAATTATTTTTATAAGATATAATGGTATTAATGTATAGTTATTTAAGCATATATTTGTTAGAGTAACTAGGCTTCATAAGATTTGCAAAATAGTCCTCTAAATGGAAAAAATTTAAATTAATGTTAACAATATCTCTCTCATATAATTTTCTTCCTTAGAAAACCTAACCATCAAAGTTTTTCAGTCAATTTCTCTTTGAAAAAACCTTCTCCACCATAATACATAGCAAATCTCAAACTTCTCAACTTAAGAATCGAAATAGTTTCAATGACTGCTATAAACTACTATAAAAATGTCATAATAAATTAAATAACTACACAAATCCACTAGTCTCGATATTAATTAACAAATCCTTATTTGAAAATCTCCATCATTGATTAAAAAGACAATGAAAATCTAAATTTCCTGAATCCTGACTATATTATTACCTTTTATCTTTGTCAGAGAATTCCCATACTGCTGGGTTATTTTCCTTATGTACTCTATATTTGTTTTCTTTTATATTCTCAAATGTATTTATTTTAAGTTACTAGGCTAAATTAATCCATATATATATATTATATAAAATATATATATATATATAAAATAAAATTACTAACCCAATAACTGCATTAGCTCCAAGCTCTAAAACTTTCAAACCAATACGTCTTTGTACTTCATTAGAAAGTTTTAAGAATATGGTTTGACGTGCCTCATTAGTAGCACGAGGAGTACGTATTTTATCCAACCATTGATATTCTGGATCATCTTCAACTACTAACTCTTCTACAAAACCATGCACCCATTCTGTATGTGCTGTTATTCCTGCCCCAGCTGTAAAACATAAAAATAAATATTTATAAAGACATTTAAAAATGTACAATACTTGAATTATTTTATACATACAATAAAAAAACTGAATTCCACATGAAGACTGACGAAATCTATTAAAATCTGAGAATAGTTCTACTTTTATAATGATATGTACTTCACCTCGAATTCCATGCATTGTATCAAAAACGGGAAACCATCCAGACACCACGGATCCCCCTAAAAATACAACATTGTTATTGTACTAAAATTTTAAAAGAACTAGTAATTTTTACCTGTAGTTTGACTCTGATTCGAAATCAAAGTATCAGTTTGTTGACCTGATAATTGTACAACTGTTGGCTGTGGTAATAGTAATGGATTTAAATTAAAGTATACTTTTCCAATTGCATCATTGGCTGAGTATGTATCATGATCCATAATTCTAATTTGAAGAGGTTCATCTTGAAGTTCTGTATCATCCAACTAATTTTATAAATAAATATATAAATAGTAATTTATTATGAATTAAAAATGCATTAAGTATTTTTAATAAATAAAAGCTTACTTCAAATTTATACCAATCAGAATTCCACTGAGGATTTAATGATTTTCTACAAACATCGGTCTTGTATGTTGTACTTCCGAGTTTCACTTCAACATAAGCATCAGTTGTATCACTAGATCGGTCCATGACTGGCAAATTTCGACCAGCCAATACACGTACTTTAACTTTTCCCGGCATCTTTTAAGTTCTAGTTATAACATATTACTGATGACATAAACAGAAGTTACTTAATTAGTGATTTCATTAAAAGTATTTGAATAAAAAACTGTAGAATTACAAAAATTATAATTTAATCATATGAGTATAAACAATAAATATGTTTAACACAACAATATATAATGTGAAGTACCCAATACAATTAAATTAAATAGCTTTATAACAAAACAATTCTGAAGAATTATTGAATGAAAACTACAATTTAGATTTCTGTAAGTATTTGTTTGTCCAAATGACTTGTTCAAACACAATATAAAATTAATAACAATAAAATAAAAATTATATTTCACATAATAATAAATAAAGTTAACTGATATTTAAATTATTATGTTTAGATTCAAGATTCACCTGTTTAATATTAAAACATGTACTACGTATTTAGTATTAGGATATGAAAAAAATAAAACTTAATACATATTTTATTTCAAGCTATACTTGATGACAATATCCATAAATGTAATTTTTAATAGTACACTAAATAATAAGTAAGATTTTTTATTTTATATTTCATAGTTATTTTACTATAAATATTAATACAATATCAAGTTATACATCATTTATAACGTTACATACCATATAATTAAGGTCATTTATCAATATAAATAAGTTTTAAAATATTGAACAAGTAATTACATCAGATTAACAGCACATTACATTGAAAATGTCAACAGTTTGTAGTAATTAATAAGAAACGTAGCTATGTATGAACGTAGTTTGAACTAAAAATACAAAATTGAACCGGTTGAACTTTAAATTAAAAATTGATATGAGATAACAGAGTAAACATATGTTTTTCATGATATAAAAACTATTATATCATGATATTTTTTAACTGCTTCACTACTCAAGTACTATAAAAATAAATATTATAACATCTAATGTACGAACTAAAATAATAATTCTTAGCAATTATCAGAGACCAAAATTACCAAATGTCTGTGATATGGATTAGTCTATTCTGTGTTAGAAATTACTATACGTTAAGGTATATATTAAAAGTAGTATGGCATGAACCTCCTGATTCTATGTATTGTAGTAAAAATGAGACCTCTGATTACTTTACTAGATTCCCAATTGAAAAGAATGAGTTAATTTATAATATTTAAAAACAAAATTTATAGAGGCTTTGGTCAAGTGGCATGATTAACGCTTTATCAAAAATTTGGAATATTTCTAGTTTACGGGATACTCAAAAATTTGGCTTAATCATATTTTGGGTAAAAAAAACGATGGTAAAATTAGAATTTGGCGCAAGAACTTAGTTTTGAAGTTATAGTTAATTAAAGTTTATAACTTTATACTAAAACTCTTAAATATTAATTTTTTATCAAAAGGAGCGCTTAAAAGCACTCCGCAATGGTAGGAGTTTATTAATATACATATATATAGGTAGCCGAGTTCGATCCCCGTATAGATGATTAAAAATCCAGCACTTTTTTTAACGTTAATTTTTTTACTGGTTTGATCTCTTATCGTAATAAAAATTGTTTGCATTTTTTTTCGAAAAATCGGAACTTTAATTTTAAAAATTTTAGGACTTAGCTCGTTACACATGCCGGCTCCACTCACAAACTTGAGTGTCACTGCGTGGTACTTTTCAGGGGGATGGGGCTTCGCCCCAAGAGGAATTGTAGTCTAAACCTAACTTAGTTTTTGTACAAACCTTGATACTGTTGTAAATGGGATTATGCTCTGAATGTGAACCTAAAACCTCGCTACGCGAGTAAAACCCTGAATCGTCATTTAAATTGTTTATACTTGTTTTGTATTTTTTCTTGCGCATTCTAATATCTAGTGTTGTGATACGGACCATAGGTACTGATATAACCTTATTATAAAATAATTATTATACCGATTACAAAAAAAAGTTGAAAAAAATGTAAAGAATATTTTCCCTACTATGGTAATTTTGATTACTAACCTAACTTTAATGGTGGTCCCGCGTTACCAATTGGACCATGACGTCAGTAAATTAATTATTGAAAAATAAATTATTTAATCAAAATAATTAAACTTCAATAGGCTGTTACTTCCAAAATAATTGTTTGCGCCAATTTTCGTTTGCACTATTGTTTTCAGCGTTAAAAAATACATAATTTGACATAAAAAATCCGAAATTTTGGGTGTCCCGTAAAGTAGAAATATACCCAAAAATTAACCTATTGAAAATATTGGAATATTTATCTTTAAATAAATATTCCTAAACCGATTCTGACATATGAAGTATGAAATAAATAAATTATTATTATTTTAACAACATTTTATTTTTGACAACATTTTATGGATTCCTTAATACGTCCTTTTTCTAAATTATATGAAAGTGTATGAGACTGTATTATCTTTTTCTTCGATTAAAAATTGATTTGAATAATGAATAATAATTTATCATTTTATGTATAAAAAAATTAAAAATTAGATTTCAAGTTTTACAATTGTCGTAAAAAGATTTTTTACTATCGATATGTTATTGTAATACATATTATTTAATATGTATTGAAGAATTAATAAAACCTTCATTGTTTATAAAAAATTGTCAAATTAACGTAATTTTCTGTTTAATGAATATTGAATGTGTCATTTAATATTGTTTTCACGATTAACAATATTTTGTTTTTTATTTAAGGAATACTTGGATTTAAAATATATCCATGTATATTTACCACAGAACACGCGTTCTATAAAATAGATTATGCGACAGGTACTCCGTTACACTTTAGTTCATCCATAAATATTATGAATGTAAAACGTTGGGCATCACTGGATGGTTAAAATTTCAAGAATATTTACGATCTACACCTCAATCTTAAGAAATATTTTCTAGTAAAACTTTATATTGTATTATTATTAATATACAATGCCCACTTATTTTGTATAACTTTCGTAAGCTAAAAATATAATACCTATACGATATTATAATTAATGTACCTATTAGGTTTTTATAGCAATAGTGCTGTAGAATTAATTTTTTTAATTACCAAATATAATTATAAACATATTTATTTTTATGTATTTAAGAATATAAAGTAATAATATATAAATGGGATATGACATATGTACATATGGTAGTCCACACTCTTAATTCAAGAACTCGTATAATGTCGTTATAAACTTCATACTAATGACGGACCTAATATATAATCCGGGAGAATACATATTTCTCTTTTTCCATTTACAGTTACATTATTATATTTAATTTCCGTACCTAAGTTTAATCATGATGATACTCGTGTTTTAATGTTCAATACTTCAAGAGTCTCGTTTTACGCTTGAAGTTACGTATTATACGATTATTACATTTGTCCATTAGACATAATCATTCTGTGAATAGGTTAGCATCCTATTAGTTCTTCTTCCAATTTTAAGCTCGTGTCAACACCCTAAAGTGTAAAAAATTGTTGACCGTACTTATTCAAATAATTTTTTCAAAAATGGTTAAGGCAGTTTGTGTTTTGAATGGCGAAAATGTTAAGGGCACCATTTTTTTTTCACAAAATGTAAGTATTATGTTTTTTACAATATAAATATTGATAATTAGTAGTTTCATTTATAAGTTTAATAATTTATATTTAGGATGATAAAGCTCCTGTTGAAGTAACTGGTGAAATAACTGGTTTATCAAAAGGCCTTCATGGATTTCATATCCATGAATATGGTGACAACACTAATGGTAAGCTGAAGAAAAATGTTTGTGCAAAAATTCAACAAAGTGTCAAAATGTGTGGTAAAAGCATTTTAACTTGGCATAGGTATCATGTTGCATTGTATTTGGGTCTCCTTTAATAAATCTTAATATTTTTCTATTTTGTATTCTGTTTATTTGTAAAATTTCGACAATGATGTATACATCTATTTTATCGAACACTTATTTATATATTTTTTGTTTTTTTTTTTTATACTAAAAAAAAGTATAAAATATTATAAATAGCCTAGTTTAAAGTTTTGTTAACTTGAAATTCATTACTCAAACAGCTTTAATCAATTATATAAATCTTAAAGAAAAGGTGTTCGGTATAGTAGATTTATTCCTTAATTTAATCATAGACAGAAATTCAAATGGAAATATAAAATGTAAGTTATAAAAATTAATGTTCGTGTATAATTAATCTTATCTGTTATATCCTATAAGTAAATTATTTGTTTATATTGTAATATTGCTCGTGACCATTGTAATATCACCTTTGACCATTTAACCTCATTAAATATGTTTTTGTATTAATTAGGAATTCATGTGTATTGTGTTTGATAGAGAAAATATCCTAGCATGCCTTTAAATCCATAATATTATAAAATGATTGCCAAATGATCATTATAACTAAATTATATAATTCATATAAATATCATTCATAATAAAAAAAATAAAATAATGAAATTCAAAAATGTTAACAAAACTAAAATACAGTTGTAATAAACTGATAACCAACTCAAAAAAAAAAATATTTGATGAATCTAAAATGTAATTTGAGTTACCTATGTTTTAATAATTGTTATTTAACTGTAAAGTAAAATACATATTAGACAAATCTATACTCATAGATTGAGTCTGGTAGTTGTTCAAGTTGTTAACTAAAATGTGGTTGCTTTATTCGTAAGATACTACGAGCTTACCTGCATGCAAACTAGTGTTAGGCTTCCCAATATGCTAAAGAATGAACTTTTACTGTGCATAATCAGTCATTCTATCTTGATTGATTCAATTTTAATGCTATTTTATTAATTTTGTACTTCATACAATTTTAACACAATTTTTTTTGCTCTATTTTATTTAAAAGTAGTGTATATAAATAACAGGTACATATTATATTATGTCAATTTTAGGGTGCATGAGTTCAGGTCCACATTTTAATCCTTTTGGAAAAACTCATGGAGCTCCTACTGATGAAGTAAGACATGTTGGTGACTTGGGTAATATTGAATCTGCTGGTTCATCAGTAACAACAGTTAATATCAGTGATTCAGTGATTTCGCTCACAGGACCTCTCAGCATTATAGGTCGTACTTTAGTGGTAAATAATTTTATATTTTACTAACATAAATCTCCATTCATGAAAATAAATCATACTTTTTTTGTTGGTTTTAATTTTCCAAAAATCATTATTTCAAATTATAAATATTTAAAATTTATTTTTAAACTATAGAAACATATACTAGTCAAGCAATTGCTTGTAATAATGTTTACATTATTTTTAGCAATGATTACATTTTTATATTCTATTAAGATTCTATTTTATTTCAGTTTTATCGATTAAATTTCATCAAAATAACTATAAATTTAAAAATATAACTAGATTTTATATGAAAACCAATATTAATTACTGAGACTTGAAGTAAATGCTAACTAAAAAACTGTTAGGTTAATCATGTAATTTATTTGTATTTTGAATAGGTGATGCTCAATTACAATTATTAAAATGATTGCATCTAATAAAGTTTAAAACTAATTTTATAGTTTGCATTTTATTTAGTTATGTATTTTCATCAAAAAATTTATATTATTTATCATTATTATTATCCATTATTGTTCATTATGATATATAACCATTTATGATAAATATAAATGTTATAGGTACATGCTGACCAAGATGATTTAGGCAAAGGAGGTCATGAATTAAGTGCATCTACAGGAAATGCTGGAGCCAGAATTGCTTGTGGGGTTATTGGGATTACAAAATAAATCATATAATTTTAGAATATTATATTAAATGTATTTGATAGGTGGCAAAAATCATATTATATTTAAATTAAAAAATCGAGGAAATTATATATTAATAATTGTAGAGAATTTTGTTTCAACATACCTCCCTGGTTTTATTATTTCTAAATTCTATTAATTTATTTTACCTTTAGTAATCATTTTCATTATTTACCTAGACAGCTAGAACAAAAATTGTATGGAATGTTGCAAATTATTAATTTAAGTGTATTTGATTAAAGGTATTATTGTTATTAAACTGTAGTTAATTATTTTTGATCGATTTTCATATTTTAATATACATTTAATTAGTCAATTAACCAAAAGTTCATAACTAGGTATAGGACAGGGTTCAGCAACCATGTCTTAAGCTCCTTTTATACAGTAACCTTAATACTTGACAGTCACAACAGTCACTTTCAAAGATCTACTACCATGTAAATATGTACTGCCTCACTTAACTGTTGGCTGTCGAACTATCAAGCTTGGCTAGGTAGTTGATCGTGTTTCATAAATAGGATCAAAAACTTCTAGTAGAAATCTACTGATGGTATATTTTGGAACTCTATATAATTACTGTAGATACACAAGTGAATCACTTATAACTAAAAATCTACAAGTAACTTGCAATTTTAACTTTGGTAGAAGATCATTTCTCATTGTTGTATTCTGATTTTGGATGTTTTTATGAACCTATGACAAATAATATAATATATATTCTAATACATACTAAAAACTGCTGAAAATAATATTTCTCTTATCATTGAACACAACTTCTTAAGACATGATTTTTAAAAAAACTGTGATGTTAATAATTAAACAAATTAACAAATATTGCACATTATCACGGTCACTGTATTATCGCTTGTCTTCGTATATAATTCTACGACGGTATCAGCATAACAGTTCTGTTATTGTGTAAATGGACCTTATAGCTTATAATTTGACCTCTTTGAGTCTTAAAGTTAAAACTTTAGTTTCTTTATATTTAAAAGTCGTACGTTTGACAAAAAAGTTAGACTAATTTTTCCTATTGTTTAAATATAAGATGTACCATAGAATTAAAATTTTTTGTAATGGTAGAAGTCTAGGAATAAGATTAGTATTTGATACAATGGTATGGCTACAAAAAAAATTATTGAAAATTTAATAAAAATGTATTGAGGAAAAAGTGACGTATTTAAATACAAAGGGTGCCTCTCTACCTATAGCAAAAATTGTAGGTGATTTGAGTGAGTAATTGGAAAAACAATGTGAATAATTTAATTAATAATAATACTCAATGGAGTTTTCAGAAAAGTGATATTTACAAAATTATGTTCTTTTAAACAATAATATAATATGCTTTTAAGGATTATTCTATTTTTGTTTAAAATTATTGTAATAGAACATAACATTTAAATTTATACTTATATTTACTCATAACTTATTTTAAATGTTTAATTTTAAAGCCCGTACGGATTTAAGTTTTGGCTAATAACAAAAGAAAGAAAATAAAATAAAACTAAAGTGTGCAATTTTAAAAAAAAAAGAGAAAATATATTTAATATTATTGTCGACATACACTCTTTCGCAGTTCAGTATCAACTCACACCGGGTCGTGCTATACCCACGTAAACATTAATTATTAAGCTTCAAAATCATTTATTTGGCTTTTTACATTTCTGTTTAAAATTAAATATAATTTTATTTTATTACATAAATACAAATTAACTCTTAAATTCTGATTCTCTTTCAATATGGTAAAATTATTTTTCTTTACTAAAAATTTCCATGGAGGATAGCTTTTAAAGGAGTAAAATTTGTAGTTTCACTTTAAATTAAATATAGTTATATAAATTATTCAATCATTAACAATTATTTTTTGAACGTTGATTTTATGTAAAACTATGTTTTCTTTTTCTAGGTTTTAATTGGTACATGTAAAAATCAAAAATTGACTTGAAAAATATAAATTTATATTCAACAGTATTTTTAGTGTAATTTAATAATTTAAAAAGTAAAGAACCCAATAGTTGGTTAAAATTCAAAACAATGAATTTAACATTTTCAATAACTACGATACATAAGTGGTAGAACTTATCACTTTCATTCAATATTATTAATATGATTGATAATTTGTATTCTAGGTATGTACAAAATATTTAATATATTTAGTTTTTTTTTTTTATTTCATATAGGAATAATATTGTCATTATAAACTAGAATGAATCCACTAACTTCTTTAAAATATCTCTGAACTAATGATAAGAAAATTACTTATCCCAGGAAATTGTTTAAATTTTCTTAAAAAATATACACCTATACATAAATTGATTTGATTAATTTCAAATTTAAGATTAATATGGTTTATTCTGGCAATTCAAGAGTAAAAATTATTTATACCTTCAATACTGTAATTGCAACAATTTACAACTTAGAAAACCAATCACCTTAAATCTATAAAACCAAATGGCTTATAAATATTATGGTTATGTATATGTTGTGATATAACTGCTACTTAATAAATTATTACCTAAAAAGCTAAAAAATAAATAAATAAAATACAAATGTAATACAAATATTATATTACTCAAAATCAAAGGATTAGATAATATACATACAAATTAATGTTTACTGATTATAACTAATTAAATATGAAATTGTATTATTTAAGGTATTTAAATTAATTATAATTGATCTTGATTATTATAATACAATATAAGTTAATTATTTTAATTTTATTTCAATATTAATATTAGGTTTTTAAATAACTGCACAGGTACTTTTTTCTCTGAATGGATTAGCTTTCTGCGATGAAAAGCCAATCATTAAGCAATCCTCCATTTCCCGTTCTCGGATATACTTAATAATATCTTGTATTGCTTGTGAAACGGGTATACGCTTCACAGCTGCTTCTCTTCGAAGCTGTTCTGTAATTTGCCGCTGCTGTTGCAGGTTGGAGATCATCATGTCCATGACTGCAGTATCGGATAGGCCTATTTTCGATGGGTGTGGTCACACTTGTTACAAACCAAAAAACAAGTCCACAATAAGGACTTGAAGTAAATTTAAATGGATAAATATAATCTTTTAAGTTGTTGGTAATTAATTGATTATTACGTTACGAAATACGTGTAGAAATATTATAAATATGTAAAATTAACTCAAAATTTTTAATAATAAAATCAGATAATGACAATTCACAATCAACAATTCTTATCAATTATCTTATCTAGTTATTTATTATGTAAAATTTTACAGTGGAACCACAGATATGTATATCTGTGAGTGGAACAGTGCCTTCGACCATATAATA
Organism: Sipha flava; assembly: GCF_003268045.1. NCBI lineage: Eukaryota > Metazoa > Arthropoda > Insecta > Hemiptera > Aphididae > Sipha > Sipha flava. The sequence continues at coordinate 2,231,738 of NW_020273099.1, forward strand.
TTGGTTTGTATTGTCGAAGAACAGTGCCATAGACATATGTCTATGATCAGTACTGACACTGGATGGTAGTATCCCGTTTTTGCATAGATAATATAAGAATATTATCTATGCGTTTTTGTAATTCTTCCCACTTTTCTGAAAATATAGTTTAATACCAGTTATCATCACGATTAAAAATAAGATAATATCTTTAATCGTGGTTATCATACAAACAATACTTTCAATAAAATATTTCTTATTCCATGTACTAAAAGTAAAACAAATTTAATGGATTACACCATAGACATAATATAATGTATATAATGTAATATAATGTATATAATATATATAATGTATATAATGTAATATAATATAATGTAACATATTATATTATGTCTATGGATTACACATACCTACATCATTTATTATTTGAACTAATTATTGGTATACTATTGTATAATTTTGCCTTAGTGCCTTCACCGGGAGGCTTTACTCTGTTACTTACGACAAACAATATATACCTTAATTGTTCCATTTGCAACAGGTTGTTTTAAAAAAGATTACAAGTTCAAAAAAATTATAAATTTATTTTATATACTCTTATAAGTATTATAGGTTTAAATAATTACAGTCTCTATTGTTATTTATGCTTATTTTAACCTATTCTAATTAATCAATAAATTATGACATTGTTACTCTAAAGTATAGACATATAAACATTTATATCGAGATTCTTTAATATAAAATATAACTTATAAATGAAAATCGTTTAATACTTTTTTTAATTAACAAATTATATAATAAAAATACATTTTTTTTTAATTTATAAATCATAACATTATAAAACATACTATTTTCTTTTTTTTATGGTTTTATTTATTTTTTTTAATTAGATACATAATTTTTAAAATTAATTTTACTAAAATATTTTACCGCCTCTGAGACTTGACGCCCCCGGGCATGTGCCTACCCCCCCCCTAAATACAGGCCTGCATATAAAGATATTTTAATGACTATACTTAAAGTTATAAAAGAATCAAAAAAAAAAAAAAAACAATAAGTGCATGTGGTCTGTAATAATTTATTAACTGTAATTTATTTTTTATTAATTATAGTGGACAACCTTATCGTAGTAATACGTCTACAAACATTTTTCATTTTATGAGATCAGAAAATCATTTTAGATGATATAAAATATTTTAAATATTTACATATATCTTTTAACATTTACTAAATAACATTAAGCGTTCGTATTTAACACCATATTAATATAGTATCTCGTGATGATTACATTTCAACCTTAAGCAGTTTTAATATAATATCATTGTCAAATAATAAAAGGTACATTGGCTTGAAATTTAAGTGAAATAAAATACACGTATCAGCATCGGGTTACCCTACAGGCAAAGTAATCAGGTAATTAGAGCGGCAATTTTATTGGGGCGACTAATTTGCCGCACTTAAGAAAAAAAATATATTTATAAAGTTATATTATAATTTATGAATATTAACCATTAGGTTATTAATTCTGAAATGGTTTCGGTGAACGCAATCAACTAAAATTGTCATTGTTAGCGAATTTATGTTTTTCCCGGAAATTATTTATTTAAATATAATCATAGCTATACATTATGGCGATACAAATATTTACGATAAATTCAAATTTTTGATCAACATAGACAAGAAGTCAATTAATACCGATGATATTGTCCAAGGAGCCAAAAAAACAACAATTTTATTAATTGGACATTGATGGAAATATATTTAAACAAGAATGTATACATTTCAAAACTTATATGCAAAATGCAACAGAAAAAAAACAACAAAATCAAAGTTTATTTACATTTTTTAGAAATCAGAATTTAGAAGAACTATTTCCAAATGTTAGCATCGCTTTAAGAATATACTCCTGTATGGCGGTTACTAATTATTCGATAGAAAGATCGTTTTTATGTTTCAAAAGAAATAAAACTTATTTAAGATCTACTATTGGCGAAAATCGGTTAAATAGTTTGGCTCTCCTATGCATTGAATCGGGATTAGTGTCGACAATTGCTTTCAAGACCTAATCGATACATTTGCTAACATAAAAAGCCGAACAAAAATGATTTAATATTTGACTATTGTATTAAATTTAAAATTATAAAGAATAATTTAACTAAAAATTTATTTCTATATGTATTTTGTTTTAAAAAAAAAGTTTAAAATGAAAGGGCGGCCAATGTCCTGCTTATTAGCGGCAAATTGCTTAATCCGCCACTGACACGTATATTGCTTACATTTTACAGACTGATAGTAAATCAAGATTAATCGATATACTATAATACAGCTAATGATCAATATTACAAGATTTCGTATGGCTAGTAGAAGTCAGAATTGTTAATTACTTATGTACTTTCAACCAACAATTAATAATTCTTAATGATTGAAAACTCGTATCATTTGAGATATCAATTTTGTTCCATGAATATAGCTGTATAGCATATGCTTTGCAGTTTGTAAACCCCTGTTATCTATTGTATCCGGCCAATGGCGGATCAAGTTCTTTTGTTGACGTTTTTCTAGCGATTCTTAAAAAGCCGATAATGCTATTTATCTAATCAACTTTTAAAAAAATTGTCCCAGTTTGACTGTCCTCTTCGAACATTTTTTATTGTCTTGTAAGTAAATTTTTTATTATTAAAGACTTATATTGAGCCTTTATTTAAAATATTCATGTTCATAGAAAAATGTCCGTCAATGATGAATATCAATCTGGATAAGTCTTTTATATATTTTAATTATATTATTTTAATTTTATACTATAATATTCATTATTGAATGACAAATTAATATGATATAAGTAAAATATATTAATAGTTTTAATTAATGGAACATTAAATGAAATAAATATTTTTAATTCTAAGTGGTTAGGTATAGTTTATATACAATAACAGTTCTACATATATTTTTTTTATTTTCAAACTTGAACGAATTAGTTGTTCCATTAAATCAAAAGTATTGTAAAACATTTTATTTTTTATTTATTTCAAGAATTTTTAATGATTTTGTTTTAATTAATTTATGTTTTGAAAGATCAATTATTTTTTGATATTTTAGATTGCAAATTAAGAACTAGTGTGGATATCATTTAGTACTAATGCAAACCAACAAAATGAGAGGTATGTTTAAGCTATATATATTTATTAATATTCTTGTGACATGAATAACATCATAGAATATGTAGAAATAATTTATTCTCCATAAAAATGTCTTATACTTATATAGTATATTGTAATTATTACTACAAGCATTTGATTTACTTTAAATATTAGTAAAAAATGATTCAATAATTTTTTTTTTTTAATTAATTTAATATTAAAATTATTAATATTAATTAATATTAAATAAAATCTGATAACATTGAATTAATAAATAGGTCTTACATAACTTGGATATTGCGGTATTTTATTTAAGAAAAATTTAGCTCCAATTATAGAATGTTTACCTGAAAAAATTCACTGTTATAATTTAATTTTAATTTATACTTTTTGATATTTATAATTTTTTTGAAATTTTAGATGAACATTTTCACAGTTTTAATTTTAAATTATGCAAAAGGTCAGAATAAAAAATGTTTTATTTCCTTAAAATCTATTTAATGTTGTTTTTTAAATTTTAATCATGTAGGTATTTTGTGAAAAATATATATTATAATTTATTTTATTATAACCATTTTAATATTATAATAGTTATAATTTTTAATATTTAGTAGATGAATAATGTATGTATGTTCAGCTGAAATTTATGTAACTCGTGTGAAGACCAACCATTGATAGTAAATTAGGGTAATCTATGATATCATTTAACACAGTGGTTCTTAACGGGAATGATACCACCCTCTTGGGGGCATTTCGATTTCTCCGGGGGGCAATAATTTTGAAGGGGGCGGTGAGCTTTTTCAAACTCGGAGATTAAAAATAAAAATAATAAATCGTCGAGGAAGTATTGTTTGATACAAATTTGATCACTGATATCAAAGGGTCGTCGATTTTTCAAATGGTGTAGGAATATTTTACCAGAAAAAATGTCCCCTTGACTAATATTATTGCATGCGCAATGGATGGCGCTCCTTCAATGACCAGTCGTCATATTGAGTTCATAGCCCACCTAAAAAAACCGTCCCAGGTGTTATTTGTGTTCATTGTGTTATACATCGCCAACATTTAGCTGTAAATAACTTAAATGGTATTTTGCACAAAATTTTTCATTTCATCATAAAAGCTGTAAACAAAATTAAAGCAAATTCACTCAATGACCGCATAGTTCGAGATCTTTGTCATGATAATGTAGATTTTCAAAGATTAGTTTTGCATACGGCAGTAAGATGGCTTTCCAAAGGAAAATGTTTGTGTTGTTTTTTCGCATTATTTTACTCTATCATGGAATTTCTTGATAAAATTGATCCTGTCTTAAAGGACAATTAGAAGCAACGAAAAATTGAAATTGGGTAGGTACCCCACAGATATTTTAAAAAAAAATGAATGAAGTGAATTTGAAGCTTCAAGGGAATAAGATTAACTTTATCAAGGTCAAAGGAATAATTTTCTAATTCATTTTTAAGTTCGATCTTTACAACAAACATAAATCGTCAAGAACTGAGTCAGTTTCCAAATTTCAAGACATGTTCAGAAGCAAATGATTTAGTTCCAAAAGAAAAAATTCTAATTTTCACTGATCATATTTTGCAGCTCAAAAAAGACATGAAATCAAGATTTTAAGACCTACTTGAGTTACAAATCTCTAATTGGATTTTAGATATATTTTCGTTTGAATCTGTAGAAGATCTCGAACCTTATTTACAAATGGATTTTATCAATCTTAAACACGACTGTGAGGTTAGGAGCTAGCCTAGGTCAAGCTTAAAGACACTTATCCACAGCTATGGAAACAAGTTAGATTGTTGCTTCTTTTTTTTCCCCATCAACGTATCTAGTTGAAAAAGGATTCAGCGTTGTTGTTCAGATTTTGACTAAATAAAGAAATCGGTTGGATATTTGTAATAAAAGTGATCTACGTTTATCTTTGACCAATATCGAACCAGACATCGCCACATTAGCAACTATTCATCAGGCTCAGGGCAATCATTAATAGGCATAATTTTTATATTTTAAATTTTTTTTTTTCATAGTTAAGTAAAATCTTTTTGTAAAGTCAAACTGTTAATTTTGTTAAGTGGAGTAAAATATAACCATTAATATTTTCTTAAAATAAGAATTTTTACTATAATATATCATACTGATGAATAAATAAATATATATATATATGTATGAAGAAAATTTAATTTTAAATGAGAGGTAGTTAGCAGTAAATTATTACGATAAAGGGGCGCTGAACCAAAAAAGTTAAAAACCACTGATTTAGCAAATCATATAAAAATATTACATCATTAACTTTTCTTCTAAATTCTCTAGTAGTAATATCTAATTGAGTTGAGTGCAGAATATATGAATCCTTAGTTAGATAAATATTTAATTTGAAACAGATAGATTTAGTATAATTATATTGACATTTTCCAATATATTAATAGAGACAGCATAATAAGAGGACCAAATTCCAACTTAGATCTAAAGAGAGAAAAATTTAACCATTTTAAAGTATTAATATTTTTAAAGTCTAATATTTACAAAACCCAAATTCCTGAAAGCATTACTAGCTGTTAAATTAATGTCGAGAAAAGGATAGATTATCCTATGTATATAAGTACTAGAGATGGAAAAAAAGTTTGAAACATCAATGTTCCAATGTATCGATTTATCTATATTTGAAACATCGATGTTGATGATCGAAATTTTCATCAATAAAATATCAACTTAAAATATTGTTGTTTACCTTAATAAGTTTTAAGAAAAATTGTATCTATGTTATATGTGAGTATGTTGTGTATAAATTGTAAAATGTTTAAATAAAATAAGTTTTAAGAAAAATTGTATCTATGTTATATGTGAGTATGTTGTGTATAAATTGTAAAATGTTTAAATAAATACGTTATTTAAACATCGGACTTTGGATTAGAAAAAAATTGTTTTTTTTTCATTACATAAAAACATCAATGTAGGTGAACGAAAAAATTGATGTATTTTGCCCATCTCTAATAAGTACAATATAATATTTTACCTTATTATCGAGCTTATTAATTTAATACATTTTTATTTTAATTAATATAAGCTTCTCAATTTAAATGTGTATTATTTTAAGTAATTAAAACCACTAAATATATTATATTTATTGTAATTTGTATAATCATAAAATTTTGTTTAAAATACATTTTTTAGGTCGCCCTCCAAAGGCAAAATCTACATGCACTATGTGCAATGACTCAAAACATCCTTTAAATTATGTTTTACCTACACAAAATGGGAAAAAAGAATTTTGCTCCGTTAACTGCCTTGCTGAATTTCGAAAGGAATATAATAAGGTAATTAATATTTTATGAATATTAGTTTAATTACTAAGTCTAGTTTTATTCTGGATCATAATGACTATTGAGGTCTATTATTTTTACTTTAAACTGCTACTATATTTTATTTTTGATACATTTTGGTAATTCATTATAGATAAATACTATTCAAAGTCCTGTAAGAGTAAAACTTACTAGTTTGTTATCAATTTTACTCGAAGCTTATGATCATGAACAGCATGTTTAATTTGGTGAAATTCTAAGAAAATAGAAAGAAAATTGTCTAGAACAGTATTTATTAACTTGTAGTTCGTAAAAAGCTCATATTGGTATTACAACATGTATATAAAATAAAACAAACTTTTTTTTATAAGTATAAAAAAGACTTTTGGGTTAAGTGGATATTTAAATGTATGTTATACTCTGATACATGAAAGTTGAGAACTGCTGTTCTAGAACAAGTTTTTTTTAAATCTAGATCTAGCATAAAGGTTTGCCCTTGCAAGAGTAAACAATAGGGTTTTTTATGTATTAAATAATATTGCTTAGAGTAGTTGAAATAGTCTAAATTATTTTTATCACATCAATATTTAAAAACTATTCAAGAAGGTTCATATTTTAGGGGATTGGTGGTGATCAATTATTTTAGCCGAAACATACTATGTGATTGATTAGTATTATGACTGTCTTTTGTCCGTCATATTGATCGACCTAGTAATGCAATAATACTTTTGAAAACTAATTTAAGCTTGTGGTTATGCTTATTTAAAATCGGGTCAGTCCATTTTCTCCAATTTCATCCCCCAATTTTTATGTATTTTAATATTAAGGCCTACTCAAATGTTAATTATTCAGAATAAAATCAGAAATCTTAAAATGTACACTGACCGATCTCAACTAGACATTTTTATGGATTCATATTAGTTTTCTGAAATATTATAGTATTATTAGATCGATGTATAAAATGAATATAATTTACATAGTTTTAATAATGATATAATAAACTAATAAAACTTATGTTCTGGTCACGGAGCGATGGTGACTTATGCGAGTTTGTGCTACGTGCATTGACGTTTCATCGAAACCACCAGTTATTCTTATCACATGCCATACTGTTTTATATATATATAATTAATTGACTTTTTTATTATAAAACCATAGTTATGTAGAGAAGCCAATACATTTATCGTCTGTATTATAGTGAAGCTAAATTTCGGTCATTGGCCAGTACCCTATGTAAATAAAACATAAATAAATAAAATGTATTATTTACATTGTGGGTTGGAACATTGTGATACTACCAATACCATGGTTTCGATACTTTACTCTTATCAATAAAAAAATACTGGTACCGAATGAATAGTGAATGATTTATGAATCATTTACTAATCACCATATTGGTTCAAAAATCAAAAGTACTCGAATGGTATTGAAGAATAATATTTTTCTAGTAAAATGGTTTGCGCGCATGGTGGAGGATTTCATTTCATGACATTTATTTTCTTGAAATATTTGATGTAGGTGAAAAATAAAAAAAAAATAAATTTTTGTTTAAAGATCTCATAAATTATACGTACATGACTATTCTTATAAAGTGAGATATTTTGAAAAGTTTATTTATGTTATGAAATAATAATAAAGCTATACAGCAAATTATATTATATAAGACATTAATTTAACATATTATAACTATAACTATAGGATTAAATAATTTAAACATCCTCATTCCTCATACATATTTTTTAGTGTTTATCCTATTAAAAAATATCTGTAATTCAATTAAAACTAAATTATATTATTTAAAATAAAGAATATAAATTACAATATATAGAATATTGAAAAATAAAATATAAACACAATTAATAAAAAAAAACCTTAAGTAATGTAATTTCTTGGCAGGTACTATTGAGTTTAAAAAAAAGATACTTCAACATTTTTTTATGTTCTATAATTTTGAGTTAAATTACATAATCTACATTTAATATTTTATTATTAATTTAGAATTACCATTTCACAATAATTTTGTTTTGTTTTTTATTTATAATATTTAGTATTGTTAATTTTTAATTATTACCTAATAATTATGGATATTTTTTGAAGATTTAGATTTATCTATAAAATAATAAAAGGCAATGTTATTACTAATCATCTGTTCAGTAAAAACTTAATTTATTAATTATCACTTATTTATAAATTATAACATTATTAATCAATTGCTCATCTTTAACTGTCAAATTTTAGATTTTTTATAAAGTACCATGTAATTTTTGGTATTTATATTAGTAATTTTTTTTCACTTTTTACTCAAAATTATCACAGGAATATTTTCCACACAAACAATGAACAATACATAAATTATGTATACTGTGTTTATTTTTAGCCATGGAAATTAGTAAAAAGTATTGCACAAAAAGTTCTGATTTACTGATTTATATACCGATCAAATGAAATATAAATTACAAATAATGAAATTGGTTAAAAAATTAGTTAGAAAATGTTAGAAAATGGTTAGAAAAAATTAAAAATTTGCTTACAGACAGCATTTTTATCTGTGGTTCATAAACCATAACTACTTTTTGTTAAATGTTAGTAAAATATCATATTTTAAAATATAAAAATAATTTTTCATTTGATACTTATTCATATTGGTCATTTTTATATCTTACTCTTATCATTATTTTAATTCGATTCGATACGAAGATACGACGAAATAAAAGGATCAATGCTTTTCTTTCGATACTTATTCATATTGGTCCTTTCGTTTCGATATTTTACTCATATCGGTATTTTCATTCGATTCGATATCAAGTAAAAGTATCAATACTTTTCTTTCTATGGCACGTCTCTAGTCGTGGGCTAGTATCTAGAGTTAACTTACGTTTGTGATGTCGACTCGGTGCAACTCGATTACACAATTTTTCCTTTTTTGACCCGACTAATTACACCATGATTGCGCAAAAAATTTGTAACACGATTGCGCCCCGATCCCTTTTTATCTGATAAAATCACAACACCATTGCGCATCAAATTAAATGTGTATATGCTATGTCTATGGTATGATGGCAGAAGCTGATATGTACATTTTTTAAATTTTCAAAAAACGAGTTTAAAGGTTTCGAATGGAATAAAAAATAAAATTTGGTATGAAATGCATTAATTCTTTTATAATTGTAATAAATAACCTTAACACATAAAAGACATATCATACTTTGCCACCATTTGAAACATACTATTTATCAACTATTTACATGATAATCCAAAAAAACAACAAAAAATGACATATCAGCTTCTGCCATCATACCACAGATGTATAATAATTTATGTACTGCATAAAATAATGTATACAATACATACTTTCTACATATAATTTTCATATACATGCACTCAAACTTATTACCTATTGATTCACAATTTTTCTTCCTAATTATTTCAGGCTTAGGGCTGTTAATAAATTATTATTGTTGGCTTGGTTAAAAATAGTTTTTTTCTAAATTACATGTATGCTAAATGTATATACTGACATGGTCAATAGTCGAAATTTTTTTATTAAAAATTGTTTTTTTTTTCTGTACTGATAGTCATTACTCGATATTATTATAACTATTATTAGCTCAATCAAATTTTCATTTTGATTTTTGAAAAGTGCATTTTATGAATTAATAGTTTGAGTGCATGTGTATGCAAATTATAGAAAGTATGTATTGTATACATTATTTTATGTTGTACATAAATTATTATACATAGTATATACACATATTATTATATGGTACGCAATGGTGTTGTGATTTTATCAGGTAAAAAAGAATCTGGGCGCAATCGTGGTGTAATCAATCAGATAAAATAAGGAAAATTGCGCAATCGTGTTGCAGCCTGTCGACTAGATCGCAGAATACAATGTCGACAAATTGATACTACGTTTTTGTTATCATCACTAGTTTATGAATCAGATTAGTGATAGGAAAAATCGAGAGAATTTAACAATCGAGAGATTCTCTCGAAAAAACTTTACGGTCGATTTAGTAGGTAATAGTTTAGTACCTATTGGCTAGTATCATATACTTTATTACGAAGTCATTCGTTCAGTCGCTGGTATGGTTATCAACTCTAAGTAGATAACCATGGTCGTTGACTATAAATTAGATACATTATAATATTTGGACGATATTAGCTCTTAATTTAAATAGTATTATAAAACATTTTATAAAAATAATATAACACAATAATGGTAATAACCTATTATTTATTTTATAAACACATAATTACTAAAATAAAATAAACTTATAATAACAATAACATGTAGAAATAATATACAATAGTCAATTGTTGGATAATAAGTAGTACGGTTTTTGATAGGTACTTACATTAAATTATGATATATTGAAAAAAGTATCAAAAAAAAAAAAAGAAGCTAAAATTAAATATTTAAATATTTATCAATACATATTACAAATTTAAATACAATATTACTTATAAATTGTTTTCCTTTTTTGATTTGTACTAAATCGATTAATTTCGATTAGAACTAAATTTATAAGAAATGAATACTAAAATTAAAAACTTAATGCAATATTATTTATAATAATTTTATTTAGAATATAAATTGTCATAGTTTTTTTTTTCAAGTTGGCTCAATTATAATTATATTATAATAATATATAGATAGGTAAAGTTATACTACTAATAGTTAATAGTTTAATACTATAAAACAATATAATATTGTATTATAAAACTACTGATTAATTCAATACGATAATTATTCGAATATCTATGCAGATTAATTATCATTTTTCAATATTTTTTGGTTTTGGTGAACATTGTCGAACGTTTGTGAATTATTTTTACTTTCGAATATTAATTTTTATTATTTAGTATCAAATAGTTTGTTATTCAGTGCATTTACATTTTGCAATTACTGTTTATTAATATATATTTTTATAGTATAAATCATATTATATATTTATCTTCATACAAAATATTCGTATTTAATTATTAATAAAATGAGTTCGAAAAAAAAATGGAATACAGAAGACACGTACAAGCTCATAGAGCTGTATAGGGAATCTCCCTTATTATGGGATACTACTAACTTTAAGTACAAAAATAACTTTAAGAAAGCAGATGCATTAAAATAAATTGATATTGCATTATATACAGACGCAAATGAAATCGATTGAAAGCTAAAATATTTTTGTTCGCTATACTTCAGGGAGAAATGTACGTAATACCCGACATTACGCATAATACTGTATAGGTATTTCGATCAAGAAATATTGTAAGTTAAATTTAAAAATGAATAGATTATTAAAAAGTCGTTAATTAACGGATGACAGTGATATTAATGCAAATGACAAAAATTTAAATATCGAAATTAATATCCAACAATCAGCTTCAATAAGTGATAAAAGTTTAAATTTAAAACTTAAACGTAAATATGTTGAAAATTATTTGTTTTGGATTTACGGAATGGTGTTATTGATTGTCCTTTAACAGTTTGTATCAGAGGCGTCGAACTACTTTTTAATAGGTGCAAACACGAATTTTAACCACCCAACATCCCTACCCAGATATTATTTGACCATAATTGATCAAAATATTATCATTATATTCATATTAAGTAGGGAATCTACTACCAAATACCAACTGGCTACTAAATACCAGTTATTCAAAATTATAAAGACCCAGTACCCACCTCTCATTTTTAGGTGGTATATATGCACCACATTAAGTACGTATTCGGCGCCACTAGTTTGCATAATTTTAACTTTTTTACCCCCGAATAGAGAAACTATGTAAAAAAATAATTACCAGCCTCATTAAATTTGTATGATTTAATAAAAACAATATATTATATATAAATATGGCATTATGTATATTCATTTTTATTTATTAAATTGTGCCGTGGACATTTTTAAAATTATCAAATGTACCGTTAAGTAAAAAAGGTTGGGAATTCCTGTTATACTGTGTTGTTTTTAATTACTGTCAATTATCAGATAAAAAGTGCAGTAAGTAAACATAATGCATTGCGGTGCGGGGACACGTGACGTATCAGCCACGTACACATCCACATTGAATATTGCCTATACTAAACTCCTTAAATAAATTTTGTAGTATGGGTGTTGAGACCTTTCCAAATAAAATCCTGCCTGGATCCTTTAGAACAGTGGTGGCCAAACTACGGCCCGCAGGCCAACTCCGGCCCGCCATCATTTAATATCTGGCCCGCGAAAGTCTTCTATATTACAGCACTTATTTGTATAACTGTAATATTTTGCATTTACGTAAAAAAAAAATTTAGAATGCATTTTTTTATGGCCCGCGATAAAAAAAGTTGTTTTTTATGGCCCGAAAAAAAAGGAAAAAAAAGTTTGGCCACCACTGCTTTAGAACCAAACCGACACTATATATATATATATTATTACTAAGTATTTACTTAAAAAAAATTGGCCTTTTTTTAATAATAAGAAATCCAAATATTTGGATATGATAAATATAGTAAGAACATAAAAAATACTAAATTGTATTATAGAATAATATTTACTGTTATTTTTTAAATATATCAATATTTTTTTAATTAAAAACTGTCAACAATTTTGTGTAAGTATTCATTAAAAAAAAAACTCCAATTTTTATTAATTTTTTGGTAAATAATTTAAAATTTAAAAAGTTAATTGATGTTTTGTGAATTACTATATATAAGAAAATATTCATCTATAGTTTTATTAAATCATAATGAAATATTTTGATAATTTTAAAATGTTATTGCTTATATAGCTTAAAATGCATTTTCTTTGTATTTATTTTATTATTAAAATACATTTTGCTGCCATTATTTTAGAATGGATGTGCAAATTGTGATAATATAATTAAAGGCACACCAGTGAAACAAGAAAATCAAGATTCAACACCAAAAAACTTTTGTTCAGCTGCTTGTTTAAATAAACATCAAAGAAAAGAACAAACCAAAAAAAGTTAGTACTAGCTTTTAAATATTATTTTATTAGCTGAATTACATGGTTTTGTATGGAACAGTTTTGGCCCTGACATAATTTTGGATTATTACTTTACATTATTTAAAGCGTAATTTGGTGTAATTGTTGGTTATATATAACAAAGAAAACAAAATTTCAAATGGGTTTGATAATTTTGGTTGTACGCTGAATTACCCAGTTTTCCATTGTGGAACAGTCTTTACCAGTGCCAATATTTTTTAAAATTCCTTCTTTTTACACATCGAGAGTATTGGAGATATTTTGTCAAATTTCAAGTTAATTTATTTTGTCGTTTTTAAGGTGTAACAATTATTGATAAGTGAGTGGTATTTGCATTTTTTTAAAAATGTAGTAAGTGTTGTTATTGGAGTAGAAGAATGTCAATCTTGAAAATTATTTTCAGTGAAATAGACACATTAATCATTTTCTAGGTGCACACTTAGGTGTGTAACAATGAGGTTCCTAAAGAAAACAAAAAGAGAATAACTACTTGTTTGGGCCTTATCAGGTGTACAGATGCTTCCTTTTCCTTTTTTTCTTGAAAAGTGGTAGCTTATGTCCTCCAATGTCTAATCTATCTCTGTATCAAATTTCATCAACATTTGCTGAGTAGTTTAGGGAGACATAAGAGGTATATAGATAAACATTAATTTATTTATATACATATACATACATTTAATATTTAAGCTTTTGAGTATAATTTATTATTAGTCAGTTATTTAGTTTTGTATTATTGAATAATATCTACTGATTTCTATTATATACCTAGAAACAGAACATTTGAAATTATCAAATAATTTAATTTAAAAAAAGTATTTTAAAATGATTAACAAATAAATTGATATAATTTATTAGTATAAAATCTAGTTAGTTTTATTTAAATAGTGTATAAGACTCTTTGTTTTCTCTATAAAACTAATTGTAAAAAACGACCAAGGAAATAATATTTAGAACACATCCAAAAACTCATATGCATCTTTTGTTTCACTCATGAATGTAGCACCAATCAGAGAGAAGTGACTTCAATAACTAGGCATTGCCTTTAAAAAATTATGTTGATAACCAATTTATATAATTATTATAATTATATTTTTATTTAAAACCATATTTTTACAATGATAAATTATAGTTTATTTGCTTTTAAAAATATTTATTACACTTAGAATTTTTATTGATAATGTTTAGAGGTAGGTTATATGATTTATTAATAAATATAAACTAACTTTTGTTAAGTTCAGATTATTGTCAGTGGGCGTCTCCTCCACCAATATCCTTTTACACCTCAATATCTGTAGAATCTATCATGCTAATTGTATTAAATTGCATAGATTGTATAAATAAAATAAAACCTAAAAAAAAAAAGAGAAGTGTTTATTAATAAAAATTCAGACTATAATAAGTAAATTAGAAATCATTTTAGTACTGTCCATTTTACTTTTTAAATATTTAAACTAATTTATTAAAATGTAAAATCTGAATATTATTCAACAATTAGTGTAACCTGGGATTTACTGGTTACATTTTGATTTTACTATTATTTGCACTGTCACCTTAACAGCTTAATATATAAATTTAATTAATAACCTAGTTATTTTTTGTTTTATAAATTATTCAATTTCCTGTTTGTTTTATCTATTTCTAGCTGTATTTGGGGATGTTCAAGTGGAACATCCATTTTCTACTCATGGTAATCCTATTTTTGATTGGGATAGTTATCTTAAAGAAACATCAAGTACAGCAGCTCCTGCATATTGCTTTAAACAAGTTAGTTGTAATACCCGAGAAGATATTATTTTATGCCTTTATAAGTATTATTCAAAAAAAAATTATGTTCAATCATGTTGAATATATATCATGTTCAACTAAATTCAATTAAATATGATTTAATGAAATTATTTGTATTTTAGTATAACATATATTTATATAGCATTATTATTTTCAGCATGAAGAATCTCCTGAAAATGAATTTAAACCAGGCATGAAATTGGAAGCAGTAGATCCTCGAAACATAACATCAATGTGCATTGCAACTGTAATAGGTGTTGTTGGCCCTAGAATACGCCTTCGTTTAGATGGTGGAGATAATAAAAATGACTTTTGGCGATTAGTTGACTCTTCAGAATTAAAACCTGTTGGGTATACAGAAAAAAAAGGTGGCATGTTACAACCTCCACTGGGTAAATTATTTTAATATTTAACTTTTTATACATTATATAAATTTTTTTAACATTAAATTAAAAAAGAATGTTAAATTTTTGTATAGGTTTTCGTATGAATGGTTCACTATTTCCAATGTTTCTTGTGAAAACCCTCAACGGAGCTTTTTATTCTCCTGATACTGCTTTTAAATCTGAACCAGATACTCCTACAGATAATTTATTTAAAGTTGGTCAAAAAATTGAAGCAGTTGATAAAAAAAATCCACATCTAATTTGTGTAGCAACTATTGGTAAATACTTAATAATTTTAACTTTAATTCACTTTCATAACCCATAAGTGGTATGGTGAAAAAATAATCGCACTAGTCGTGGTATGGTGTGGTTTTCTGAACCTCTTAGTTTTGCTAAACTTATATTACCACAATTTTAAATAACAATATCAAATTATTTACAGAAATATTATCATTGTGGTCATCTTTCATTTGGCAATCATTTTTGAATTCTAATTGGATATATTTAAAGAAATTAATTCATTTTTTTTAGTAATTTTAAGGATAATCGTGCAATTTTCTGCTTGAACTTCAATATAACTTGAAGCATTTAAAAATGTATTTTAAACTCTGAAACCATCTATATATTTTAATAGACATAATTTAAAGCAGAATAAAAATAAAAATATGATTCAAATTTTTTGATTTTTAGTCAAAAATTACTGCAATCAAAATAGCTCTTTTTACATTGATTTATGACCTTAACTAAATTAAATAAATTAAAAATCATTCATAAAACTTAATTTTTTTTGTTAATATTTGCTTATTATTAAATTAAAATAACGTTAATGGTTTATGTCATTTTTTGATCAGTAAAATAATTATATTAATAGTATGGTGAAGTCTGTTAGACCACTTATCACTTTTAAGCAGTTGTGCCGACCAGATCTTAATACATTAGTTTCCTTAAACTTTGTTTTTAATGCTATATACATATAAAGATAAAATCTACCTCCCTCATCATATCAGCAATACCTTATAATCCCAAATGAAAAACTACAGTGGTCTGTGAGACCAGACCATACCAATTACGGATTAAATATGATTGAAATAATAAATATTGAAACTGAAATAATTTGATTAGGTGATGTTAACAAAAACAATATATTTGTTACATTTGATGGATGGAGAGGAGCCTTTGACTATTGGTGTTCATATGACTCTAGAGATATATTTCCTGTAGGTTGGTGTGTAAAAAGTGGTCATCCACTTCAACCTCCTGGTCATAAAGGTAATACATATTTACTAAAATAATCAACTCTATTGATAAATATAATATATAAATTAATAAATTGTATAACAAATCAGCTGTTCCAGGATCTCGTTATTCAGGAGGTAGACCAAATGGTGCACAAGCTTCTACAAACCTTAAACAAAATTTAAACGATTCCTTAAATTTAACACCAGATAGTGCTAGTGATCTTGAAACTGGTATTCAAGAATCATGTTCAGGTATAATAATTTAATATTCATGTTATTTTTGTAAATATCTTGACTTTAATAACTATTTATTTTTATAGTTTTATCCTATCTACATGTTTAATTAAAACAATTATTCTTTCAGTTTTTATTAACCATGAGTGTAAATGTGGTCCTTTTATGGATTCATCAAAATTATTTGAGCTTCCTAAACAATTAGGACCAGGATTAGTACAAAAAGTTCTAAAAGATACTATTCAGCATTTAGTAAATACTGCACATGATATACAATCAGTAACTACATTGATGAAAAAACAAGGTGATAGCACTTGCACAATAACAGGTGATACATTTATTTGAATTATCTAATGTTTTCATATTAATCAAAAGACTATAATAAAGATATTTTATAATATTTTAAAAGAATAAGGTGTAGCAATAATGTTAGTCAACCGGCTCTGGCTAAGTCACTTCTTCGTTCATTACATTTAGTATTCTGATGATTTAAAATTATGAAATAAATTTTGATATTAATCATAGTCATTTTACAATAAATAATAATAATAATAATAATAATAATAATAATAATATAATGATAAATAAATATAATTTTTCATAGTTAATTTTTTAATTTTTTTTTATTTTTTTGTTATGTTCATTCAGCTACATATGAAGGTAAATCTAGAGTTTTTAAACTTCCAAAAATTGAAAAAACTGATGAATTTTGGGATTATATCAGAACTCTTTTAGAGGACTTGTCATGTTGTAAAAATCTGTTAAGTCCTGCATTAAATGTTTGTTCAGAGTGCAAACAAGAAAAGAGTATGCATAATAAAATTATAGTTAATTCAACTTTTAAAATATATTATTTTTATCTTAGATGTCAGCATAGTAAATGATAATAAAAATATAAAAAGACATGGTTCACCTGAAAGTTCAACCCCTGATGAAGTGACATTAGTAACAAAAATGGCTCGTACATCTGAACCTGAAATGGAAGCTGCATCTTCAACTACCCCAACTGAAGGACCATCAAGATTACCTGTAGACCCTGCAGAATGGTCTGTGGAAGATGTTATTCAACATATTAACTGTGTAGACATACAATTAAATACATTTGCTGATCTTTTTAGGAAACACGTAAGGTTTACTATCAAATGTATTAATCAAAACAATTATTGACCAGTAATAATTTTTTTAGGAAATTGATGGAAAAGCTTTACTGTTATTGAATTCAGATACAATGATGAAATATATGGGACTTAGATTGGGACCAGCTTTAAAACTTCAAAATTTAATTAACAGATTAAGACCAAGAAGGAGATAAAAGTAAGTCAATATAAATTAATTTGTACATTATTTACTTAATATAACAAAATAATATATTTAACAGAAATAGTGCATGTTGAAAATAATTTTTAATATTATTTAAATTCAACAAAAATATTAGAGCAATTTAGTTTTAAATAATTTAAAATATGTTGTGTAAACATCATTTATTGTTAAAAAAATTTAATTTTATAAAATAAATTAAAATTTAAAAGACAAATACATTTTTACTTTTAAGTTCGTTTGATGTTACTATGTGAAAAATGTTCCTGTTAATGTTTTATAATTTTATCTTTTGTTAAATTCCAAATTCATCTCTTCCTACATAAAGTAATGTAGAATATTACTAGTAAAACTTTTTTTTTTTTATATAGAATTTGTGTGTTTTACAGGTGAAACATTTGGTTCTTCTGAATAAGCTTATTGTTCGTTTGTTAACAGTGATTGTTAGTTATTGATAATTTAGTTTTTTTCAAACTGTATATTGTAGCATAACTTATTATTATTCATTGGTGCTTAGGCAATATTTGTTTATTATAAGATCAATTCATACCAACTTGAATATTTATTTTTTTAATATTATATAATACCATTGATTTTAAGTATTACTTAATGATATTATTCTTATTCATTTCATCTTTATTGACAAATAATTTTATTTTTGTTTAAAAAAATTTTATTCACCACTACTAATTATTATATTTATTTTTATTTCTTAATGTATATGTATGATATTCAGTTTTTTAATTTGGTAATTATAAAATATTTTCTAATAGTCATATTTTTATAATTATATTTCAAGGAATATATTTTGTTTTCAATTTAAATCATCAAGTTATATGTATTTACATGTATTTTTGCATATTTATTTTATTTTTTACTATAATTTTTAGTACATAAGTATATTCAGATTTATATCGAATATTAAAGTCATTCTAATTTTTTTTAGAAATTATTGAACAATATATCGATTTTTCATTTTAAATTGGTTTTGAGTGGGTATATTTTAGATTATAATATTTTTGTTATTCTTAAATTTTTCTTTTAAGAATATAAATTAATTATTCTGGGAACAAGAACCTCGCTTAGCACAAACATAGAATAATATTCAATAATATCCTATTAGCTAAAATGTTTATTTAAATTAGTAGTAATCAATAATTTATATAATATTGAAAAAATATAATATGATTACATAAAAATTTAAAAATTCACACTCTATAGTTTTGTACTTTTAATTTTTATGTATCTATGTTGTTTTTTGTTATTAGTTATAAGTCAATATATAATATACAACTGTGACATTTTATAATGTTGCATTTCTTTATGTAAAAGAATTTTTGATAAATTTTAGTGATAAAATGATTATATTTATTTTATTTATTATATTGTAATATTTATATTGGCCACAAAAGGAGGAAAATGTAATGGCAATTGTTTCTGTGATTTTAGAAATATTTTGATTGATTGATTGTATTGAAAAATTATATTTTTTAAAAGAATATAGTATTTTGTTTCCATTTGTATTGTTGTTTTGTAATTATATAACTTTTTTTATGAATTTCGACATAAAAATAATTGTAATACAAAATAAATTTAATTTGATTCATTTATAAATATATTATTTATAAATGCCTTATCTTTTTTTTTTAATGTATCACCAAAACAACCCTAAGGTATTTTTCAATGATTATTATCTCCCAATAAAAAATAATTCTATGATTTACCCCTCTCTATGAGGAGATGCATATGTGGATGTTACTTCTTGTGCAGTATATCCTGCAAGGGCACAATGTAATTTTAATCAGACAAAAGTACACAGTTGAAACCTTTATTTTAAGAAATTCAGTTGTTACAATATTTTTGACTCTATAGCTAAAATCAATTTGATGATCATTGTAGTCATTGTACGAGCATTGCATCGCGTCTGCCTCTATAATATATCTGTAGGACTGTATATCATACTTATATTGTATGAAAATATTTGTGTAGATTTATCAAGGTTTATTTAACAATGGCGGTCATCAAATTATAAATTAAATAGAATAATATGATGTTCATAGTGAATCTAATATAAATAATATTAAGTATATAAAGTTATATAATTATTAAAAAATAATTGTACATCTATATTGCCTATTTTCATTGAAATAATGTTACTATGATTATGTGTGTGTGTATCAGACATATTACGATACATTTTGAAACTAACCACTCAATACTTTACAATTTTTTAAGGAAATGCACTCAAAATCCAAAGAGTATATTATTATCTAATAAGGAAATACATGTATTCTAATAGTTAGTCTTAAAATAATAATTATAGCATTTAACATGGAATACTTAACATATAATATAATAGTATTTTATTATTAAATTATATATTCATGACAAGAAGTAAAAAGTAGTCCGGATACTTAAGGTTCCAGATTTGGCATTCGAAAACTTACAATTTTTTTCAGGTTTCGTGTCTACAAATAGTTTCGAAATTTTTAAATCAGATTTTATTCCCTGAGAATTGTAATAATTTAATAATAATTATCCTCTTATAGATATTTTAAATTAATTAAACTTATGAAACTGATAAATGTAAGTATTTAATTTAAATATAAGTATTAAATAATACATTTTTCTGTTAATTATAATTCTATAGGTATTAATCCGGTTAATATTTAAAAAACACAGACCTAATAAATTCAGGGCTAGTAGACGTAGATACAAGGGGGATCTCTCTTAGGCCTAGGTACGTAAAATATTTCAAAGACTACTAAATTTATTAAAGATGAGCAATACTATACTTATAACTAGGAAACGGATTTATATGCACAAAAAATCCTCAAAATATGCTCCTAAAAATGTTGTAAAATGCTACAAAATATATATTTATTTTTAAATATGCACTTATAATTAAACCAAAAATATTTTATTTTATATTAAGTAAAAATTTCACAAATATTGCAATACAAAATTGAACCATCGGTTTTATAAATATCTTTATGTTCGTTTACGTATGTCTATGGTAACCATATATTTTTCTAGTCAAAATTAAATTTTATTAAAAACAACTTTTTTTATAAAATAGAAAAAGCGTCTACGTAAAGAAAAGAAAATGGACCATGATTACTGTAGTACCGAAATAATAATAACTATGAAAAATTTTTTTTTGTTAGCGCTGATCTTGCTGTTAAGTAGGTTAGGAACACATTAGGTTTTTTTATATTTTATTGGTGTAGTTATACTCTAATACACCACATAGCCCCGATTCCGTTCCACGTCATTCATGCAGTAATACAGTATATACACATTACATGCACACATAATATTATACTATATATTATACTCGTAGAAACAATAACTCATCGACAAATTAAAATTGATTATCGTTAGTTTTGCTATTTTCTGAAAACGAAACATTTTAGTGTCCCGAAAATTTTCCTGGGGACAATGGGACGAAGATGCGAAAAACGGGACGCATATAAATCTGTTCCCTACTTATAACATTTTATATTTTATTGCTTATTGACATTTAATACTGATTGATAATCGTGATAATTTATGTAGTCATCAATAGTCCTAATTTTGAAGGATAAAAATAAAGGATTGGTCAAATTAATTTGCTAATAAACTATGATATTATTTCAAATACTAAATAATTTGCACTCCTGCCTATGTTATAATATGGTAAGTACATACTAATGTATGCAATCAAACGTAATTTTGTTATTAAAGTTTTTTTATTATTATTTAACTAATTTAATATAAGTGTGTAAGGATGTAGTATAGTGAAGAGTGCTGTGAACGGTGACGGAATATAAAAATGAAAAAACAGCAAACATTTATTTTTTAAATAATTTATTAAAATTAAATAAATCACTAATTATGACATTATTCCCTTAATGCAACAGAGTGTACAATATTTTTTGTTATCCCATCTTTCGTCAACACAAACAAACTGGATGGTTCGAGAGCACGCCACGTATAATTGTCCGTGTGAAAAACATGATGTGCTCAAATCTAAGCCACAGACACGTCTTTAGGCCTTGAGACTTTTTGATAGTCATTGCAAATGCCAATCTAATTGGAAATTGAAGGCGTTTAAATTGTATTGGAACATCTGTGGGTATAATAGGGATTCTCGGTAATAATATACTCGTATTTTCACCTCGGAGTTTGCCATTTAAAATGATGGCTTCGATAACATTTTTCATTAATTTTTTTAATGACTAATCGCGTGCTGTTGCACAACCGTAGTGGGTTCAAATTACAAAGTAAAATAACCGGAGATTCAACCTTCAATTGTAAATTATGCGGTGACATTTCTGGTAAATCCAATGAGTTTAAAAACTCTATTGGATAATTTACAGCTTCAGTAGTATCGCAAACTGTATCAATAGATTTGTATGACAGCAAGTCTCCTGGTAACAAATGTTGTATCTTGAGATTCAATTCGTCGACGTCCACATTTTTTGCTGCTAAAATTACTCTTTCTGCCAGCCACTCATGATTTGTGTATTGTCTGTGTACATTGGGAAATATCTGGTCAATGAGAGCATCTTGCGAATTAATGATTGTGCAGAAATCGATCGGTAATTTTATGCATCTCGTTTCATCTGTAGTAACTTTCCCATCACCGATATCTAATAACGATTTTGAAAATCTTCCGCACGCAGCTTTTTTTGATTGAATCGCAAGTATCGTAATCGCTTGCTCTCTATCTTTACATACATATCGATCATGAGTTGTTGACAAAGCTCACGACGTCGTAGAATAACGTTATCCTGATCGCGTCTAATCATCAGCCAATATGCATAATAAACCTTCTTACTAACATTCTTGTTTGTTTTGGCACCTGTTGCGGGTTCTTGTTATTCATGCAATACTCGTAATTTAATATCAAAAATAAAATTAATAGTTTTTAAATAATTTTTTAATAGTTTTTTAATAGTTTCATTTAATAATTCATTTTAAATTGCGCAGTTATCGACTGGGTCAAAAATTATTAAATTAAGCTACAATTTATTAAACAATAGCACTTAGGAGCATAAAAAATAGATAAAAACTTATTCACAGACCTGCCAAATGTATATACAAAATTTCATTAAATCGGTTATGCCGTTTTGAAGGAGTATGGTAACAAACACTGTGACACGAGATTTTTATATATATATATATTATATTTATGACTCAATTTACCGTTTTGATTTTTTACAGGGACTCTATTAACAGCTTTTAGAAAACCATTGGGAATCAATTTACTTATACCCGATGTTGAAAAATTGAAAAAATTTTAAGTCTTATAATATGAGATTTTGTAAATTTCTAGAAAGTTTTTTTTACAGAATTCTCTGTATTTTATTTTTAAGCAACTTATTCATGGAGTATTTTAATTTTTTTGCGTTTTTAACCGTTTATTATCACTTGAGCCGGCGTTAGGGGGAGAAAAAACGGGAAATTTGTCCAGGCCTTCGCGCCTTCAAGGGCCTCGCACTTAAAATTGAATTTTTAATTGAAAAATATTTTGTACGGAAAACTCAAAAAATAAAACGTGAAATGTTTGGATCGCCTGGCGAGTGCGATTTCTAGAGAAATCCATTGGCGTGTAATAAAAAACCAATTAACAAAACAACAATATCATATTTAACATGTCATGTAGGCACTGACAACGCCCCATATAGCACGCCGCAAAGTATGGAAATCGGGATACATAGAAAATTAATTTTATGGCATTTTTTAAATTTAATCAATCATTACTCGATATCGCGTGTAGCTTTCACCAAGTCTGATTACATGTTATTGCCTTTAATTGCGTCTACAGGCTATTGTGACTATTATTATGGGTAAAATAAGTTCTGCCCAGGGCTTTGGAAAAGGTAATGCCGTCCCTGATTATCACAATATTATTTAAACAAAATTCTAAAAGTCAAATTTAAATATTCTTAGCTAGAATTAGAATCTAGAAAATCTATTATTAAAAATTAATTTATGTTATTATAAGTCATAAAATCCGCTATCAAAAATATTAAAGTTACACATTTTCACATTATAACATATATAGTTTATATTTTAAAACTTTTTTAATGTTTACTCATAAAATGGTTTTTATTAAATTAGAAATAATGCACATTAAATTAATTTGCATTTAAATTAATATCATGACTTTTTTAACGTTTTTTTGTAATGTAAATTGTTTCAATTGAAATTTTCAAAGCATTTTTTTTTTTTACATGTGGTATTACTGCTTGAATACATCAGATCAATAACTTTCAACGATGTTGTGGTAACTTGTAAAAACGATTGAGTAGTCCACATTTTCATTATATTATTGCAGTAGTATTATTTAACAATAACAATAACAGTAAATAATGTAAATAATAAAACTTCGATATTATAATTATTATTTCATTAGATTTTTTTAGCAAATACCATTATGGTTACTAAATCAGTATCGTGTAAGTTAGCAAATTATTTATGTACTACAGTATTTTCCTAGTTATAATATATAATTAATAAACAAATTTAAGAAAATATAATTTTTCTTTCAGTTATTGCTAAAATCAGACATCTACAAGATTATCAACTACGATTGAGCTATAACATGATGCCTTGTCCGTCTGGACTAGATATTGCCAATTGTTTAAAATATTTTTCTCAAGTTCTTTTGAGTAAGCTTAAAATATTATACTTATTAACATACAGTTATACAGGGATTTATTATTTTAACCTTGCAATAATCATAATAATTTAATACATTAAATATCGTTTGTATACAAGGTAAAGAAAATTAACTAATTCATTAATTCCATTTATTATTGAACTTACGATGCTTTATTGTTTAGAGTCAAATTTGTTCACAAATAAAAAATTAAAAAAATTGCACCTTATCGTTTTCGAGTATTAAATTTTTGTTGATTTTTAATCAATGGTATTAGGTACCATCTAGAACAATGATTCCCAATCGAGGGAATTCCACCCCAGGAGAAATATTGGTACTACTCAAGGGGAATAGAATAAAATAAGAAGACATTTTTTGTAAAAAAAAAATGTTAATTTACTATCTGTTAAATAAAAACAATAAGTGCATTTAAAAATATTTTCAAACATTGAAAGATATTCATTAGAATTGTTGAAGCTTAAAAAGGATTCAAGTGCAATAGATATAATTGATGAAAAATTTGTTTTGGAATTCTAGTCTTAACGATCAAGTTTTATCCAAAAGAGCAACTATTGAAGTTGAATGCTCACTATTTTTACGACACTTAATATTTTCTCAATATTTTTTCGTAAAGTTAACCCCCTCCTTCCAAATTATTTAATATTATTTTTATTTATCTATTGGATAAATGACAGGGAAGGGATGCCGTATGGCATAAAAATTTATTTCGAATGGTTTTCTTTTACGGAAAGTAAGACAAATTATTCTACAATCAGCACCATCCATTGGTACACTATCGTTTTAATCAAACTCAGAACTTAATTTTAGAGCGTAATATAATAAGTTTATACAAATATATGTATATGTCAGACATTCTCATAGAACATGTGTATACACTATGCACTCAGCATGCAATTGTGTTAGAAGTCTTTGTGTATAACTTGGTACACCTATCGGGAATAAGAAATTTCCTGAGCTATTTATATAATCATAAATTTAATTACTGAAAAATAACGTTAATACCTTTATAAATGAGATTGAGCTTAAAACTAAATTTGAGCAATTCACAAATATTGGAGTTAGTTACCATTTCAAATTACATAATTTTTTTAAAAAAAATTCGAACCTTGTAGTATGAGATTTCTTATATATAATATCCTCTATATAATTTAATACTATTAAATAAATATATACATTATCCTTAGTTATACAAGAAAAGAAATCTAAAATCCTTACTTTTTTTGAACTATTAATTTATACATTAATTTACTACTTTTAACCATTTACTAGATTTCATTTTATTTTTTTTTATTATATTGTTATGATTAAAATAATTAAATCAGTCATTTATTTATATGTACTTAAACTTAATAACTTTAATTTATTTTTATTAGTGGTTTTTTTCTTAAAAGTTTTAAAAGTCTGTACAAAAAACTTATTAAAAAATTATTACGTACTTATAGGCGTATGCAAGGGGTCCAATCATCTCCCTGCCATCATTGATGAAGACTTATTGAATTATCAACTATAATTTTAAAAACTATTTACGAATTTCTATATTTATGATGTTAATTAACTATTGATCCCCTCTCATCTTTAATCATCTATACCCACGTTTCTGTTCATTTTATATAGTAGTATAAACTATTTTTTTGTATATAAGTTTTTAGCTTAATCTTCGTACGTTATAATTTTTCGAAATAATTTGTACAATGATTTCAAATTTTTAAGAACAATTTTATTAGTTATCTCATTCTTGTACTCATTTGAATCCTGTATCCCTTTACCTCATATTGATACTTGGACATTTTATAATTTCATTACATGTATTACTTATAATAGCAATAATTTTTAGCAATATTAAAAGAAGTTTCTAAGTCTCCACATGAAATGATATTACATCCGGAAATGGATGCTACTCGATTAGCACTTTATCCAACTCTGGATTATACTGGCTTATATACTGCTCTTGAATCATTACTTCATTCAGCATCTTCTATTAATACGGGATTACAAGGTAAACATTTTTATTAATAATAACGTTAATAGTAACTCATTAGTAAAAACTCATTATTATAATCACAGATACATAGGTAATTCTATTCTCTAAATAAAAAATTTGTAAAATATTGCTTGACTGTATTTCATATGAAAGTAGTAAAAGTATTGTTAATGAACCAAAAATAACCGAAAAATATTTCTAGAAGAAATATAATTTCTTAATTTATTTAGTAAACTGTATAATAGACTACTTACACACAATTTTGCTTTTTTAAATGATTAAAAGTTATTGTCTAAAAATCACATATATTAGTAATAAAATTTAATATAATTATTTTCTAGTTTCATTTACAGTAATATGTCGATTTGTATATTAAATTAAATACATTTTATTTTTGGAATTTGTATGATACAATTATATATAAATATAATATTTGATGAGCATTTGTTTGTAAAAGTAAATTTAATTACTCGTATAATACTTGTGAGCATCTGCATGTATTAAATCCTAATTAGCGATCAAAATATTAAGTAATCATAACAAAAACCTTTAATAATGGTAAAACAATTAAAATAAATATAAAAAAATATTTTATTTTAAATCTGATGTAGTATACAAAAATTAAAAAAAATGATGTGTATCTATAGTATGAAAAATTACATTAAAACATCAAAATTAATTTAAATATAAAAAATAATTTAAAATTAAAAATTATAAGTGCAATAGAAAATTTATATATTCAAAACCAATAAAGCGTGAAATAAATTTGTAGCTTTGTAACGTTATATATGATTAAAAGAAAAAATGACTAAGTCATTATTCTATCATAAGTGTTTATAATAATATCTATTTTCTAAAATTATTACAAATGGTATTACGTAATGTGCATAAGTTATTGAACTATCGCTAATAATCTTATCTACTCTTTGGCATTTTTTCTAGAGAAAATAACAATGTAAATAGTGTATTTTTACTTAAAATTAAATTCTACATTTTAATATTGTCTCATTATTTTATAGCATTTGGAGAAGCTTTTAATCAATGCGTTGCTTGTTTGGTTCCTTTTCTTGGTGGTGATACTCTGGAAAACTTACCATACATGATAGCGACTGCTTTCCAAGTACTTCCTTCGTCAGTGCATCATGACTTGATCAACACACTATGTTATTTTGTGATACCGTTTACTATACGTAAATTCATTTTTTTTTTTTTTTTTTTTTTTTTATTTATACATTTTTTAATTTTTCAGCTAGAAATAATTGCATGAATAATGCGGCATTATCTGTTGCTGGGATTTTATTACTAGTTTTTCAAAATACTTTTGATACTGGTAATATCAAATTATAACTAAAATAACTATGTCATTATAATTTACAATTCATTTTTAGCATTGCATTTACAACTAGTAGAACGTTTGATGACATTTAAAAAGAATATAAAGAAAGATTTACTGGTTGTAATTGCATATGGAACTTCAGTGGCACGATATCATGCTGCAAGGTTGTTATTCAATTACTGGCCTTTATACAATGCCAATAAATTCGACCGTAATAAACCTAAATCAATTGGTAATAAATAATTATATATTTTATATGAAAATATATTATTTACTTTAGTTATATGAATAAGTGTACTTTTAGATTTAATTTTATGCTAATTTATAGTATTACTAGAATGTTCTTTTTTTCCACGAAAACTTTCTGGTGGTAAAAACTGAAAATATATCAGAAATTTCATATATTTGTTATTTTCCCAATCATAAAATAGTAGGTACAGATATTTTGATATTACGTCAAAAAAAACCCATAAACATAACAAACCTATCTATGTAGTGGAAAAATTAAATAAGCAATTGAGATTGATGTTCTGATACTGATAGTAAAATTATATAATGAATTATCAAAATAAAAGCGATTCAATTCAGTTTACTATGTAATAAGTAATTTATAATTTTAACATTACTAAACTACATTTATGTCTTTGATTTATTTAAAAATTATTTAGATTCTTATAGTTTTTTACAATGTTCTTTACAATAATTATTAAAAGTAATATGAAAATTCATAATATATTAGTAAACAATATATATTTTAAAAGAGAATTTATTCTAATAATTTTTCTTATATTTTTTAATATATTTAAAACTTTATAATCTTGGTTAGTTCTTGTATTATCTTTTTATTTTATTGTTATATTGTATTATTGAGAAACTAATGATAACAACTATAATTAGGAATTTAACTAATCTAGATAAAATTAGGCTTACAGCAATAAAAAAATTATAACATTAGTATTATAAGAGCCTCGATTTTAATTTAAACCATTTTTATAATTTTAAATGGGATAAATCTTCTTTTTGAGTAAAACTCTTCTGTCAATTTTATTGTCTTAAGGGAATTGGTTGGCGCTCTTATGTCAAAAAAAAAACTGCCCAAAAGTGGGTTATGGACCAGCCGAGCGAGTATGTTTTGATCATGAACTATCTATGAAACATGCTGAAAATTGTCCTCCACCATTTTACTTGTGCACTGATTGCGCAGAAGATTTGCATAATAAAAAGCCAACTTATCAATTCCATATTGTTTTACAACCATTGCTTTTAGCCACGTGGAAATGTGAATATAAAGTATAAGGTTTATTTATTTTAATTTAATATTTATTACTAAAAATATAATTAATTATTTTTAGGACTGTAAATCTCAAAACACTATGATTAGCGTGACTTGTTTTTCACCTGAATGTGCCTCCATGAATAAAAATCGACCTATTAGATTATGTTCAGATTGTAACAAACGTATTCATTCAGAAAATATTGATCATATTGTTCATTGGACTTTAAAATCAGCCGGGGAATTAGATAATGATATGCAAACTTATTTGGTAGAGTCGATTGTCAGGTATTTTTGAAATAACAATTAATTCGCATTTAATAAGTAGATAAATGTAAATTAATTACTACATAATAATTATAATAATTATTAGCTTATTAAAAGAAGTTCGTGCACCTATTTCGGAGGGTACTAAAGAAAGTCAGACTAAAGCAGCTGTGTTTGGAGCTAAAGTTAAAGGTACAATGTCATCAAGCAAGACAGATAAAGAAGACGAACAACCAGAAGTTACAATAAATGATAGACAACTTATGGGTAGAACAGGTGTTTGGCTATTAGTTGCTTTATATCGAATTGAAGATCAAGAACCTCCTCGTTCCAGTATAATGGGCCGATTGTTATCCATACTATTTCATTGGTTTCATGTTACTGCTTATTCTTACGATGGTAAATTTTATCTTTTATAAATATTAGATAGATAAAATAATAAAATAAAAGTCTGTTCATATTTCCTTTAATACTTCTTTATTAAATATGTATTACATAAAAAAAAAAAATTACCATTGTATAATATTAAAACTAAATTATTAACATTAACAATAAAATAATTATTAATATTTAATACTCATTTGATAAACTTTAGAATTTTTTCATTTAATTTAAAGTGTAGTTGGTACTTAATAGTTTTCTGGAACGTTCTGTATTCAGGCCGTTTCGAAGATAATTGTGTATGTATGACCAGTTAGAAAACACTTTTAACGGAGCAGTTGACGCTGGTAAATTTAGTTATTTATATGCCAATCCTTGTAATTCTGGATGTTTATTTTTAGCAAAAGACCACTATGCAGTTGCCAGTAATATACGAGTCAGTAGTAATCCTTGTTTTTCAAATAAAATTTTAAATAGCTCAGCCTTTTTCTTTATACTCAATAAAACTGTTTAAGCCTTCAGATCCAATTTCATCAAAATTTAAAATATAATCCTCAATCATATATTTATGTTCAGTTTCATTTTTTTCACTTGATATTTTGAATGGAGAAAATTTTCTGTTAGTAAATATTTTTTTTTGCATAATCTTGTCATTTTTCTTATTATTGAATTAAATCCTTCAAAGTCGTTTGAAATTGTAATTGGTAAATCTATGCTTCAGCTGCATCTGCAATTGATGAAGTGAATTTTTGATTGACATTAATATAAGTTCATATCAAGGATTAAATAATTCAATTTAATCAGATATTTATTTAAAAAAAATTATATCATATAAATATTTATGTACTTTCGTTAAAAAGGATACTGCTTATTGCTAATACTTTCTTCATTGGTGTAATATTATCTAATATATATATTTAAATGAATATATATGTTACCGGAAATGTTGACATTTAGGAAAGGATGACAATTCCTAGTAGCGGAAGGAAATGATATCATTGCCTAGTATATGTTATCATTTCCTTAAAATTCCAGGCAATGATGCCATATTTTTTCATACATGTGATACCTTTTTTTTTTTTTTTAATTTGATTTAATTAGACTTAAAATAATTATTTTACTATATATAAATGTTAATTACTATTATTATAATAAAATAATAAAATAATATAATAAAATAGAGTAGTTTTTTTTAACTTTTTTTTTATCAATTTGATTTTTATAATTTCACAATTTTTATATTTGACATTTTATTTTTCGTAGTTACTCAGTTTTATTTTCACATGTCAAACCTCCATGACATTAGAATTACAAATTCTAGATGCCGATCTGCAAGCACACCTGTTCGTCTTGCATTTTGTTTTACATTGAGATTGCATATCAATTATGTCTATTTGTGCACGTGAGTTGTATGCTGAATGCAAAATTGGTTTGGAAACAAGACCTCTTTTTGGGTTAGATGATTTTTTATGATAGTCGGTATAAAGACTCAAAAAAATCATTATTGTTTCTTTTGTTATATTACAATATTTTAATTTTATTTCAGCCATCATACGGTCGCGACCACCGTGACCGATAGCTATATGCGTAGAGTGAAGAATATCGAATAGCTCTTCGTATGTCGCCGCTACGAGTTAGTTATCGTTCTAATAGTTATATTGTAAAGCCGGTCCCACATGACTTGTAACATCATGAGTTCCAATGCTTTCGTCTAAGAAAGTAATGAGTGATAACATTGCCTAATAAACTACGGAAATGATGACAATTCCTAGGCAATGATATCATTTTCTTCCGCTACTAGGAATTGTCATCCTTTCCTAAAATGTCAACATTTCCGGTAACATATACACCATTTAGTGTCTCAAGGCATTTTAATACGTCGACTTTCTTTTTCTCTCATGCAAGGACTCTTTTTTTAACATCTGATCCATGAAATGCTTTTAATAAAACTTTAGAGGTTTCCCGAGTGCGACTCGTTTTTAATTTTTACCTTTTTCATAGCCTGAGTGCGTCTGTGATTTTATCTGTAGTTTTTATCGTATAGCCCGAGTGCGTCCGAGGTTTTATCAACTACTTTAACTGAAGAGCCCAATTAGGTAAGTTTCCGTTACAACGAACTCCAAGGGACCGAATTTTTTTTTTTTTTATTATAACGGAAATTTCGTTAAGATGATATTGAGAAATGTTTTATTGAAGACTTTATGTCTATAATGCCTGGACATGAAAAACTTCAAGATTTTATGAATTATTTAACAGAAAATTATATTGTTTTTGAAGCAAAATTTCCAATGTCTATGTGGGAAAAAATGAAAAGTAGTTCTGAAAGGATAACAAACGCCTGTGAAAGTTTCCATTCCAAGTTTAATTTGTTTTTTTTAAAAACATATTTATACATTTTTAGAAATATTAAAAAAAAATTCAAATTGACACTAAAATTGCAATCAAATCAGCCACAAAAACAACTATGATAAAAAGGAACAATTAATAACAAAATAGCATTTATCGAAGAAAATATTAATAAATTTAAGAATAACCAAATTTCAAGGATAGATTTTGTAAAAATTATGGCTTTTAAACATCAACATAAAAAGTAACAATGTAATTTATATAACCATAAAAAAATACTAAGATACTCACCTACAATTATTTGGTGTAAGTTAAATAAACGAGATAATATAATTTTAATATAAATATTGAATAAACGAAAAAATTAACTCTAAATTAACTGGAACGCATTCAGGCTATGTTAAAAAAAAAAAAAATATTTTTGGGGCGCACTCAGGCGATACCTCATTGTGTACATACTTATAACATTAAAAAAAGTACTTTTTTGGACGCACTTAGGATATCCCCAACTTTATCTTTCTCTTAATTAATAGTTTTGATATAAGGTTATTTGCAACCAAATCGGATGTATGACTATTGCAGGTCAAATGCCAATTTTTAGTCAAAGTTAGTTTTCCCATTTTTATCATATTTGCCACATTATCACTAATTACTGTGTAAATATGAGTGCTGTGTTTTTTTAAAGCTAAATAAATATATTTGTCCATTATATTAGTTCTATTGCAGTTTCTCTAATATCTGTTAAATCAAAAGATTCTAAAAAAAGTGCTCCATTATTAGAACTATGCAGTAAACATGCAACATTTTTCGTATTAGTTGCTTTATTTTTCCAACCATCTATCAAAAGAGCTGAATTTGAATGTCATTTTATAGCTACACAAAAACTCTTATATACTTCATTTAAAATACGAATTAGTAGAGTAGGTCTATATGGTGGTTTATATGCGGGTCTTAATGATTAATAAAAATCTTTAAAATGTACAGATTCGACTACAGAAAATGGAATATTACATCCAAAAAAGAGCTTTCCTAGTTTTAGTTAACCAAATCAATTTCAGAATTTGTAATCGTATCGTGGTAACGTTGAAATACCCTATTTATTACCATGACGCATGTATCATAATTGTATCAGGAGTATTATCACAGTATCATTAGTATCAAACATTTGTAATTGTTTTTTACATGAAGAACTTGCATGAAAGATATCGTTCTCAGTTTTTAATGGAAGTGATGGTCATTCAGTGGATATATTCAAACTTAAATCAGACATTGTTATAGATAAATTTTCACTATAAAATGGATCACCTTGATCTGAATCCGATTCATATATGTTCACATATTTACGTTTACCTCAAGTTTCCGTTTCAGATGTTAGATTTGACACTACTGGTAAATTAGGTGAAGATGTTCTTCCCATTATTTCTAATTCTGGTGGTTCTTTATTACAGATACTTTGAGTAAGAGTGGATTTATTAATTCTTGATGCTACTGTTCTAAATAATATTGAAGTATTGCAAGTATTGCAATGCATCATTAAACAATATTTACTGGTATTAGACAATATTTTTGAACAAATAAATATTTTGCTAATTGTTTACCTAATAATAGTTATTAAATTTTAAATTTTATACTATTTTATTTTATTTAAAATTAAGTAATTAATAAGCATCTACAAGTAGATACTCTAATTCATGTTTTTTACCCTTTACTTGTACTTTGCACCGCATATAGTTTACATTCCACTTGTGGTGTTTTGGAGGGTATACGTGGGTATACGACGTATACCCGTGAACCATCATAGTGATTTAGCGTATACAGTAATCCCTCGTTATCCGCGAAGATTACGTTCCAGCAAACCTGCGTGGATAGCGAATCCGCGGATAATGAGACCATAAATCAATCAATAATTTTTAATTCCTACAACTAATTTATTTATTATCTATCGTATTTTTTCTTAATTTTTACGTATTTCTCGTTTACTAAGTTCATTCATTTTTACGTTCTAACAAGTGAAGCTACAATACCACCACTTTTTAATTTGTCCAAAATTTCAATTTTTTAAACGAGTAATAAAACATTTCTTCTCTTTTTATTGACATTTTACATTAAGAAGTCATTTAAAAATATTTTTGTTTATTTAAAATAAGATTTATGTATGAAAATTGTGTTCGTGTATATCAGGCAAATGCGACATCAACAAGACGACACACATTAATGAAGTATAATAATAAATAATATACTAAACCTACATTAATTTTTCGTGTATAATCTAATAATATAAAATATTAAAAGTGTTATAAATATCACAAGTACAATAAGTTTACTATAAATACGTTCATGATAATTATTAAGAATAGATTAATAGCACCACAATTATTTATTTATAATAAAGTATAATATAGAATATATAATAAATATAATATAGATATATAAATATTATATAGAATATATAATATATAATAAAGAGTATAATTTATACATATTTTCTTGTTTTATTGTGTTTAAATTTAAAATGTTTAAATTATAAATGCATTTTTGTTTATAAGATGATAATATTTTTATACTGTATAAAAAGTATATAGTAATTATATTTATATATACTATATAATTATATATTTTATATCGTAATATACGTTTCAACCCAAGAATATATTGTGTCATATACGATTACTTAAACATTTTGAATATAATTTACAGTTTAAAATATATTTTTGAAACGGCGCTTCGTTTAGGCAATTCAGATACATTCATAACTATAAACAATTTTAACACTTTACAAATATGTACAGTAATGATGCACACATTTGAAATTCTTTATTATTTTTTAAATTCTTAAATTGCGCATTACTCTTTACTATTAATTACACTATTATTTTTATTGATGTAATTTTCTAATATAAAGCTTCATAGTGAACATATTTGGGCGCTAGTCGATTTTTCTTAGTACATTTCATTCCGTCATAAATTATACATATAACCTATATTTATTATATGTATATATAAAATTAAAAAAAAAACTAATAAAAAAAAATTCATTATTTAAAAGTTAAATTTTCTTTTAATATTAGTGTATAAAAAAAACTATAAAATTCACGATGATAACATTTTTTAAATAGAAGAAATAATTCATTTCATAATTAAAAATAATTGTGTTCTTCAATTGAAATATTAATTTTAGTCAAACAAAAACTGATTAGAATTTGTAAAAAAAAAAATAAGAAAACATAATATAACATTTTTATATCAAAATAACAAAATATATATAAGGTATAGATTTTTTAGTGATATTTTTACATAATTTTTTCATATCTTTAATCATTTTTTTGTTAATGAATATTATTTAAAAAAGTTAATATGCAGAGTTTCATATAATTTATACCAACAAATCATTGTATGACATTATTATTAATAACATAGGAATTATAATTTATATAAATATTATAATATTTATTTAAGATCAACAAGAATGTACCTTAGAATACATGAAAACTGAATACATCGGTGAAAGATGGTTAAAAGGCGTAAGACAACATTACTTCGAAGCTTTTGTTAATTGTTTATTACCATGTCCACCAGAATATGCACAAGTTGGTGGTAATTGGTATGGAATTAAAAATATTTTGTAGATTTTAATATTATTTATAATAATAAATACAATTTTAAGGGATATGCTGGCAAGTCAAACTGCATTAATAAAAAATGGTCTGAACCAACTGCTATGCTTAGTACCATATGATATTGTGACTTCAGAAATATGGGAATTAATAATGCCACATTGGTTAGAAGCTATTGTTCAAGACGTTCCACCAGATGAATTACCAGAATTACGAATGCTTTTATGGTAAAATAAGTATATAATTTTAATAGAATGTAAAAATTAACAAATATATAAATTTATTATTAATTTCGTGTTCTAAAAAATGTTATTTTAATATGAATTTTAGTAAAATATTGGATTCAGATATGAGTCCTTTAGGATTTGATGCTACTAAGCTATATAATTTCATTGGTGTACGTTTTAAGGGTACTACTGCCAAAGTACAAGAACAATCATTGACTTGGATTCAGGTAACACATTTACAGTTTAATTCATTTGATAAATGTGTAATTTCAGTTATTTAAATTTAATATTACAGGTATTAACGAGCTTAGAAATTACTATACCAATCCATCTATTATTTAATTTTTTTAAAGACGGATTGGAAAGTATGAAAAAAATCTATAATAACGAAAACATAAAGGAATCCGACTTTATGAGGAGTAATTTAAGTTAGTGTTAATCATTTTA
This sequence comes from Sipha flava, assembly GCF_003268045.1. Classification (NCBI taxonomy): domain Eukaryota; kingdom Metazoa; phylum Arthropoda; class Insecta; order Hemiptera; family Aphididae; genus Sipha; species Sipha flava. Next base: position 2,268,650 of record NW_020273099.1, read on the forward strand.
AATATAAAAATAAACTTTTGATGTGTTGAACCAAAACTATAACAATAAATATTTTAAACTTAAGATCCTGTTATAATTAAACGAACAGAAAGTGTTACTGATGATGAAGATAAACAATATTATAACACTCGGCTAGATTTATTAGAAAATGATGTAAAACTCAGCTGCTGTGTGTTAATGCTGGATATTACATCAAAACAAGTACTTATTTCCAAAGTTCCGTTTTTTCCTAATATAATACCGATGTCAATCTAAATTAAATTTACATTAATTAGATGGAATTACATGGAATTGAAAGGCATACTGGGTTTGCAAGTGCAACAAATCATGAAGTATGTAAATTAATTACTAATACTTTGGTTACTGGATGGTTTACCGAATCACATCGCGATTGCGAAAACAAAATGGAATGCGTATCATGTGAATTAATTGTATTGTGGCATCAATTAGCAAGTTCATTAGTGGAATATATTTCTCTGCCATATTTAGCACATCCTCCTGATGTAAGTTAAAATTATAGTATAACTAATAAGGGAAATATAAAGCTGACCATAACTATTACCATTTGAAATATTAATTGTACTCTCTATATTCAATTTACATCTAAAACGGCTATAAAATTAGAAGAAGAATCAACTTGTGCGCAATAGGGCATGACTTATTATGTGCACTTGCACTTCATCTTGAAAACAGAAGGTAGATAGGTATAAGGTGGGGAAAAATATGTACGTAACTTCACGACCATCGACAAAAACTAATCATCGTCATTCGTTCTAAACTAGAAAAGAGTATAACCATTTAAATCTTTTATTATTATTATATTACCAATCAAAAATAATTAAATTTTTCTTTTCTTCTTTTTCTTAAAACCAAAAGATTAACTCTGTAAATAATTTGTATAGGATCCGATTACAGAAGAATGCTTTTCTGAAGACACGAAAAAAACTCCCACTGAAGTTGATAAAAAAGAATCAAAATGTGAAGGAACAAATTTATCTTTTATGTTAACACCAGATACCATTGGTGGTCTCTTAGTAAACATGCCTCAAGTAAATATTTATATACTCATTTATGATAAATAACTTTAAATTAGTGTTTTTTTCTTCAAAAATAATTAATAAATAATATAATATATTTTAATATGAATAATAAATTTAATAATAATAATAATTTAATATTATATATAATTTATACTTAAATAATACGTATTTTTTAATAATCAAATAAGTGCTAATAGTTCAAGTTTTTAATAAAAAATAAATATCACATTTTTACAGCTAATGACCGCTACAGTGGAAACGGTTGTAGAACAATTGGATTTAACTCCAGTCATGCCAGCTATTGCTAGGGCTATTACATTAACAGAATCCGATGTTGGTAATTATTTTTTAATTACATATTAAAAGTAATAAATGTACTTACGTTGAATATAATTGTCAACCAACAAACAGTTTTAGAATTTTAACTGATATTGCCTTTTATAACAATAATTATAATTATTGTTAAGGGTTAGCCACAGCAAGAGTTGCACAAGCTAAATTAATGAATGAATATGATGAACCAATTGATGAGTCGATCCATAATATACAAGATTTTTGGCAAACAGCTCAAGGAAGGTTTCGAATTAAAATTGAGGAACTTCCGGATCAATTGCAATTAGTTTTCCATATTCTAAAAGTATAAATTAAAATTTTTTCAAACCTAATATTTATATTCATAATTACCTAATTAAATAAATAATATCATCTAATAGATTAACTTAGTTAAACTAGGTAAGACCTTCACAACTTTACATTCATATTTATCTTTATGTGAGCATTGTGATCAGTAAACTACAATCGATTTATCAATATACTACAGGATGAATACAATTAAATTTTTCCGTCTTAAATACTGAATCATTATTTTGTATAACATTAAGTTGAATTGACTGCGAACAAAATCATTTGAATTTCACAATAAAAAACTTATAAGCTAACACAAAACACGGCTAGAAAGTTAAAATTATATATTAAAGTTAAATCACACAAAGTACAGATCTTCTGTTAAATGATAAGTCATTGAATGATTGTAAAAAAAGATTTTAGTTTTTTTGAATCAATCATGCAATTATATTACTATATAAGTTGAAGTAATAGTTATTCTAAAAATCATAATATGATTATATTATACACATCTATTCACATATTTGTACTACTAGTTATCAAGTTTATTATATGACCAAAAATTATAAAACTTTCAAACCATATAAAATCAAATTTTGCTAAATGAAATTTGCCATTAGAATTTTTACGAGAAGGAAAAAATCTTTTTTCTTCCTTTTTCCAATAAAATAATGATTCATGTTGAAAATATAATTTACTTACCTTTAGGAAATGTATACTCATAGAATCTACAATAATACCACAAAATAATTACTAATTTTTACAATAATTATTAGTTTTAAGTTATCTTCAGAAAAACAGGTTACTCGTACATGTGAATAAATTAATGTGTTATTATTACATAAAGATTTTCGTTTATCTGAAAATTTAATACTAAAAAAACATAAATACATTTAACAAATATTTAATAATAGTAATAGACACCTTTTAGTTATCTTAAAAATCTTATACTAATTATATTTTCTTAAAACATATTTTTTTTAGGAATTTCCTAAAACTAATGATACTAGCTTTAAGTATTATTTGTTACAATCATTGTACCTTGTGGTTCTTCATTGTGACACATTAAACAAAGCTGTAAAAGAGCACAAAGGATTTGTAATTTGGTGTCAAGAAAATTTAATAATTAAAAAGTAAGAATATTTATAGACATAGTGTTCTATACTGCCTTTATTAAAATTAAGTACTATTTATTACTTTCTATATTAATTAAATTATTCTAATGAATTGACTATTATATTTTATAATATATTAATACTTAAAAATATATGTTAGCTTACAATATCTTTTGTTAGTGAACCAAGCATAAACGATAATTCATAGCACCTTTTATTAAATAAATACCATGACATTTTTCTTGATATTATGTTCGAAATTATCATCTACTAGTTTTTAATTGAGAAAAAACATGGTATTTAAATTATAAAATATTTGGGATAACTAACTTATTTATATTTCATCAATGAATTATTCTTTTTATTTGTCACCAACAGTTAGTACAGGGTAAACTGCTTAATAAGTCAAATCTATTCACAAATATAATCTGATATAGAAAAAACAAATAAATCGTAAATTATAATAATAAAGTACCTATTTTTTTATATTTATGATATATTTAAAAAATACATTATGAAAAATAACACTAAGCATTTTCGTTTTAGTATTTGGGATTGCATTGAAGGTATTAAATCTCATCTATGTGAAGTAGCTATTCCTGTTATGCTTCATTGTATTTCATTACCATGTGGAAGTGATATATTTTGGAAATTAATTAGAGATGAATTTCATAGTGCAGATTGGCGTACTCGTTTTAATGCTGGTAAAATATAATTTTTCTATGTATAATATACATTATAATACTTATATAGCTATATATTTAAAAGGTCTAAATAATTTTTAGGAATTTCTATAAATTGTCAACGTTTAAAAATCATAATTTTTTGTTCAATACTGAAAAAAATAGCTGATAATTTATATCAAATTTAAATTTCTAGGATTAGATTTTTAGATTTGGATCTAGAGGAATTTGTTTTTTTGTATGTGAATTAATTGTAGTGAAACTAAATCAATATAGTTTCTTACATCTTATAATTTTATTTATGATTTATTCAAGCAAGACTAATATTGCTCAAAAACGACATTCCTTCGTTATATTTTTACCTAAATACCAATAAAAACATTTTCTGTTCTGCAAATATATTCTTTTTTTACTACATTTTAAAAATTATAATTGTATGAAATACTTTCTATAGGTACATTTATTTATATAACATAGTTTAATAAAATCAGAGATCATTACTTGCTATATGATAATTAATAAAGCATTCATTTATTAGCATATAAATAGGTACATGAATTGGTGTATTAATAATAATGATTATAAATTAGTAATCGCTGTTCATTATTTTACTATAATGATACTTATAGTTAGTATTATATTCATAGTTAAGTTTAATATAAACATATTATTTAATTGAAATAATATTTATTTTTTTGTTTTAAGTGGAAAAAGTAGTGCTGATGTCTCGATTTATGGATAATACGCCTTTAAGAAATAATCCTACTCTTCAGTCATGTATAACAAATGCGTTTTGTTACCTTTTATCAAGTATGGATGATCGTAGTACTTATGTAGCTACTAGAGCAACTCTCTTATTACCTACCATTCACGATTTAGCATTAAAGGTAAGTTAATAAAAAATAAAATTATAAATCTTAGACACACTTTTAAAATCTGTTTTATTTAATTGGATTTACAGAACTTAATTCATTGTATGGAAATGCATTTCGATACCGTCATGATAGATAGACCGATGATCTTACAATCTTTATATCAGTTACATAATACATTGAATGACAGAAAAATTCTGTCATGGGAGTTTTTCTTAGGTAGATTTGATGCTTTGTTTATAGAAGCGCAAATACAGCTAAAAAAAAGTGGTGATATTACTCATGTTCGAGGTATAATAGTTGTGAAATTTGTAACTACTAATTTATCATTATGGTTACAATTCTGATTCATCTATATTATTAAAAAAATTATTTTATTGGTTTTAAAAGATCTAAGGAACTCAGATATTACAAGTGATTCATTTATCAAAAAAGTTCAAAGAGCTCACGAATCTATGGCACATTCTTCCGAATCAAATTCTATACGAACATTAAGTGCGAGTTTTGGTCAAAAATGGCCGTACAAAAGAACTATGTCTGCGCCAGCTTCTACATTACCAAAAAATGATCAAAAATACAATGGTATGTAATATTTTACTTCAAAATTAAAATTATACTATATATAATTTAAAAGTCATAGTAGGAAGTAGAAAAAGGAATACATTTTCATTTAACCATGATTTTGTACTTTGCGGTCGATTAAAGACAAAGGCTATGAGAAGGAAGGTGATAAACGAAAATAATTATGTGAAATGACTTATGCATAATTAGCACTACCTTAAATTTGTATATCATATGTCTAAATAGGTCTTAATGTAGAAATTTATTTACTATGGATTTTGAGTGAGTTAAGAATTTAGATATTAGACGAAGCATGTGTTATTTACATTGATATTTTAGGTATAAAACCATATATTATTATCAACTGTGATACCTAAGTACTTTACATGTGATGAGTTTGGGAATTTTTTATTTTTTTAACAATCTATTTAGTTATGTTTTCTTTGGGCTTTACATATATATTTATTGATTTTATAATTATATTGGTATGGGTCATATCGTTATTATAGACAACAAAGTAGCAGATTTTCTCGCTACCCCATCAATTTTATTCCTTTTTCTTCTTTTTTTTGGTTTCGGCCTTTAGACCATGCCACTAAATACAAATCTTGCTATCTGTCCCTGTTATATGCAGCTTCTCTCCATCTTATTCTTGGTCCTATCATTTTTATGTCCTCTTTCACACAGTCTTCCCATTTTATTCCTAATTTTGTTCCTTTACCTATTAAAATACCCTATTCAAAATTTTCATCAGCTCATAAAGGACTTGGTATTACCTACTTGCATCATTTGAGACGTCTTTTATTTCCGTCTGTCCTATTTTATCCTTTCCCTGGTTTCACAATGTTCCTATATCGCACGAATTTCCTATATTGCCTCCGATTTGGCCAAAATCACCTGCCAGCTCACTTATTTTATTTATTTTTAAATGATTCTCTTTATTGCACTCGTTATCAGGGTCTTATTAAATACAATGTTTTCTATCTATTGTTTGATTTTCCTGATATCCTTCATAGTCACCGTCTTCTTTCCACTATATATATTACCAATAATGTTCCCTTTACTTTACCATATATTTTCTAATCTTCTAATTTTCCTTAATTAAAGTCGTTATTAACTTTTGCCTTTCAGATGGATTTATATTATATATTTTTTTTTTTTTTAGTATAAATTTCTAAAAATAACAAAAATAAAATTTATTTATGATGTTATACTATAGATATCATTAGTAGACTTACACTTAAATCCATTTGGATGAGTGATCTTTGTGTTAAACATTGAAACTTATGTCTTCAGAGACAAAAAAAACAGCAAAGCGATTTGGGGAGATTATATTTTTTTTTGCTTTTTATCATTCTGACGTGGTGAGATTGACAAATTGGATGGACACGTTTTAAAGATCAAGATTAAAAGGCAAAACAAAATCATTTTCTTGCCTCATAAGCATCGAAATAAAACAAACGAGTGTATGTTTACAAATATACTCAGCGAACTAAAGACGATAACAGAAAGAATTTAATGAGCGTATACTCATGTTGGACGTATAAAACGAAGTGGGGGAGAAGCTTAATTTATAGAATTGGTCATTCTATCATAATAATACACTGATCACTAAAAAATCATACATTTCTGACAACATACGTTAAAAATAATAACCAAATACATTGCTTTTATATTTAAGTGTCAAAAAAATAATTGGCATATATGATGATATTTTAAAATGAATTAATAAGAATCTGATAATCTAAATTTAATTAATGTAGTCACTGATTAAATTAACAATATCAGCTAATACTATACGAAATAAATTTATTATTGACAGTAGTATGTATTGAAATATGCCTAGGTGATAAAGTTTACAATAGACAATTTTCTGCTCCAATTTTAAAGCGAAAAACTTCACAGTTGATTACTCCAATTTTATCAATCCTTCCAGGTATATATTATCAAAAAATAAAACTATATAATACCATTTTTATAAATAGTCGAATAATCAATTATTATATTCAGATCATTCTTATGGAATGGATTCTCATGAAGATAACGCTGGAGAGCTTTTACAACGAATTGTTGACTTAGAAGAATCTGACAAAGAAACTAGCAGTCTTATTGTGTTTTTACTTATGCAATATATGTCAAGACCAGAACATGTAATTTTAATTGGTACTTAACTTAGATACCAAAATAATAAGATATTTTTTGTTAGGCATATCCAGAAGAATCAAAACATGGAATAAGGGTCCAAGGTATTGTGTTGCAACATTTATATTTGTTATTGGGTTATAATTATAATGAAAAAGGATTCCTTCTACCTCCAGATAAATTAAGGTATATACTCCAATATATACTACAATAACATTTTTAAATTAATTATTTTTTACGTTTTATTATGTCACTAGAAATCTACCGGTTTTTAATTCATTTCTGTCAAATTTACCTCAAATGTTAGATCAAAATTTTACAATGGGTCAAGTTATTGCGCCCACTGCATTATTGTTACTTCAATATTGTCCTTCGCCCGAAACACATTCTATTAATACAACATATTCCTTATGGTTTTTAGAACCGATGGCTAGAAAGTCATGGCTCATGTCTGTAATGGTATATCTATATAAGGTAACTCAAAGTATATTATTTCTAAATCTCAGTGTTTTTCCAGTTCCTTATAAAAAATAATTCGTTCTGTTCCTCGTTATTTTTTAAGGAACAAGGAATTTGTGCCATTCCTTGTTCCTTAAAAAAAAAAAAATGTTCCTTTGTCGTTCATTTAAAAAATGAACGAGCTACATTATAGTTACAAATAAAATAAAAATTCTTATTTAATCATTAATGTTTTTTATTTGTATATTATATTTAAATTTTTAATTTTACATTTACGTACAATTATTTATTATAAAAATTTGGATATTAATCAAGTATTACCAAGTCCCAACCCACATCATAAATGATTTTATGGTTCAGTGTTCGCTGTACATGCTATTTTCAAACGCGACGACAACGATTCATATTTGTTTATATATACCTATATATATATTGATATCTGTTCTATGATTTGTAAGCTCATATCTACAATATATATTACCTATATTATAATTTATAATTTATTATTAATAAAGTGACTAATGACAAATTTATAATGACTTTATTGTAATGATAAACGAATAACAATAAAGTCGATAACCGATACTCGATAACGATTAGGTACCAAATTTATAATACACATGCTAAGAAAAAATATATTTAAATTTCAACAAGGTATCTGTGTAAATTGAAACTCAAAAAGAACGAAAAATGTCATTCCTTTTTCCTCGAAAAAAAACCCGTTCATATCCTTGTTATTTTTTTATAAAACAGAATTCGTTCCAAGATTCCTTTCCTTTTAGAACACATTCCTTCCAAACACTGCTAAATCTAAAGATTTATTTTTTTTAAACTCATTTAATCTTCTTTTATTTTAGTACAATTTTGATAAAGAACCAGTTAGTCTTCTTGTAGTGTCATTAATGGAAATTGTTTTGAATACACTAAATGCACAACAACATGTTTGCAATAGAATACCTCCAACAGTTGTAATGTCGGATACCACAAAAACTAAAGGTTTTTATTCAAATGTAATTTAATACAATTGTGTAACTATTTTTATTGCCCCATAGTTGAAAAAAATAGTGAATCTCTTGGTATGGAAGCACAAAAATTCTATGAATCTCAGCCATCTACCTCGAGAAAATATCCAATGAGTATGGAAACACACTGGGAAGAAGATATTTCATTTCCCAAAAAAACTCCACATAAACAAGGATCTACGTATGCATATTTTAGATTTTTATTTGTTCTATTATATTTTGTTTACTAATAACTGTACAAATCGATTAGTGGCTCAACTGAACCAGATGAAACAGAATCAGACTTGGCTATTGCCCCAGAAAAATACAAATCGGACAGTACAACTGGTCATTACAGTTCACATGTACGAATTTACAATACTGTTTACTATCTTTAACTATTTTTAATTTTAGTGCATCTAATACATTTATATATTCCTAAGATTTAGATCCAATATTATAGGAGAGGGAGGAACTAAATGAAAAACAAATTATTCTAAATAAATAACATCATAGGCATTTCTTTCAAGTCTGTAAAGTGAATTAGATACTTATCTATCATACAAACCTACAAATTTTAAAATAATAATAATAAACTTAAAAATAAAATTATAGTGTATTGATATATCAGCTCTATCCACCTCCCTCTTTGTATCCAACTTTGATATAATAATGTGGATAACTTAATACTAATCGATAAACATTAAAAGTGTGATTTCGTTTTAATACTGGAAATTACATAATATTGATGTCACCAGTAACATGCCAAAGATAGGTTAAATAATGTCTAGATAATATATTATTAAAATAAATGTGTAGACTAAAATGTCTAGTAAGATTTTAAATTTGTTATTGTCATGATTCTTGAGCAGTGATCTCTACTAGTATTTTAGAAAGGGCCAATTAATAACTGAAAGTTACTTGCAGGCTAGATTAGAAATAGGACTAGATTAAAAATTACACTTTTAATGGTAATAATTAAAAAATAAAAAAAAATTATAAATTATATATTAATTAATTATAACTTAATAGTTTATAATTATAATGATACAAACAATTCAAAAATATTATTAAATTTATTAGATTTTTTTTTTTTATTTATTAATAATTCAAAATTTTTTCAAAAGGATTATTTTGACCATTATTAGTTCAATGGGTTTTAAAATGAAAATAACGGCATTTTCTGGAGTTATATTGTGGTACGCGGAAGGGATAATAATCTAGTAAAGGGGAACATGTTATTAAGCCATTTATTAATTTAGAAAAGAAGGTAATATCTGGATTTTTTCTACATGTATGTAAAGATTTAAGATTAAGACTATTTAAAATATACTCGTAATTTAAAGTATTGAAATTTTTATCATATGATTTGTTTGTTTTTATAACCAATATAGCGTAAAAATCTCCTTTGTACTCATTCTGTTTTTTCAATTAAATAAGTAGAAATGGGATACCATATTATCAATAGTTTATAGATAGAATAGTATATTTATAATATTTATAATATAATGTATTACAAATAAATGTAGTACACAAACATCGGGCCGAATGAAAAGTCCTATCTTTGATATTTATTGTAGGCTCTAATCTTCTTCTTGAAGTTCCTATCCCTTTCGGATGTTAGAAATCATATTGAAAAGATAAAATGTCTTCTCTTTCCAACGATGAATGAAATAATAAATTTATTGTTGCACTAAACCAATCGCGGAGATTTTTCTACCAAGATAACCTTCATCTACCAATACTTCTCTTATCTTCTTTTTTTCCTGAAGTAAAGTTACAGCAATCCATATATTTAGTTATTCTTCATTAGATGACCCCAGTATTGGGACTTACCTAGATAAATTATCTAGATATATTTTTTGTCATCTTTTATTTTAACTAGATAAATAACGCTAAGTTATCTAGTTACTTATCTAAGATAAAATTTTTACTTATCTAGATAATTGTCTGTATTCTTGTCAAGATTAAAGTTATTTTTATTCTTGTACGGAGACGAATCCAACAAATCAGAGATTATCAAAATCGGTCCAGCCGTTCTTGAATTATAAATTCTGTAACTAACCTCCTTTCTTTTATACATATAGATTTTGTATTCATTCATATTTAATGTATTATTAATGAATAATTATTGCTTGGTATGACATTTTATTTGTATTTTCATATCGGGAAAATATTTTTGGTATTTTTAATCTTAAATTCTTACTTTTCCACGGAAGTTCCAAATATAATATGCATTTGATTTTAATATACACATGTCACTCATACGCTGAATAGTTATTACTTCACTCTTGGAACCCGTAAAGTCGTAACTACTTATAGAATAATTAAAATCATCAAATTAATATTATATGGAAAACAATATTGTTAATTTAAAATAACTTTTTATGTATTCTGTATTCATCCTGATACGTTCATAGCAATTTTCATATTTTTTTTTTTATTTTTTTTTGTGTAACATTTTAATGATTAACTATCATTAAATATTGTACATTGTATATAATTCTTAATAGTACACTCAAGCGCGTACACAAAAGAATATTTTGGGAGGAGTTTTAAGTTGTACATTTTAATAATATAATCTATATACCAATTTTACTATATACAAACATATTTAATCATTTTCCTGAATTTCGGGAGGGGTTTGATCGCCTAAAACTCTCCCTTGTGTACGCGCCTGAGTACACTACACTACTACAATAAACATTAAATACCGAGGTACCTATTGATAATAATGATTATAATTGAGTCTTCATAGATATTATTAAAATATGAAATATTGACCAAAAAATGACATTTTTTGAAAGTATCTTTTTTTTAATTATCTAGATAAAAATTAAATTATCTTTTATCTTTATCTAGATATTTTAATTTTTTTTTATCTATTATCTTTATCTAGATGAACTCGGACATATTATCTTTCATTTTTATCTAGGTAAATTTTTCATTATCTATTCCCAACACTGTATGACCCAGATATTTTAATTTCCGTATTTCTAAGTCCTCAGTCATTACTTTTCCTTTTGTATTCTTTGAAGTACCTACACATAAATTGGATAAACAATTTGTCCATGAGATACTTAAGATTGGATAGTACAACCATATTTAGTATAGCTCAGTGTTTCAGTTAATATCCATGTTTCGGCTACATATAATAATATACGGTAGATGTAACATCTTAAAATTCTAATCTTAGTTCCTGGTAAAAAATCTTGTAATTTAATTATCTTAGATATTTTTACAAATACACTTCTGACCATCTTACTCCTGAATTTAACTTCAATATCATTTTCTTAGTCCTCATTCACCCATATACCGAAAAGCTATAGTATAGCTGCTATATTTTTAAACCTTTTTTTATTTGATATCCTCTAACAAATAAAATAACAGTTCTCTTACATTTGGTTTTTTCGATACCGTAAATTTGGTTTTTTTGTATTAAAAGACAAACCAAAGTTTCTACTTACATCTACTATTTAATTTACAATATTTTGCAAGATTTAAATATTATTTGGGAATTCTACTGTATCATCAGCGTATCTTATATTATTAATACATTTACCATTTACATTTACTCTATGCACAGTATAATATATTAATAAAACTTCAGAACTGATAATAATATAACTATATATATACTGACAGAAAACAAGGATAGATGGCAAGCTTTATATATTTATATATATATATATATATATATATTGATAGATTTAAATATTTAAAATATTACCTACATAAAATTAAATCACACAATAAAACACACATATATTTAATAATATTTTAAAATTAAATTCTAAAACAACGATATTAATATCTACATAGGGCTCATTTGATGAATCAGCTGATGAAGTTTATAGTAGAAAAGGACCACTTCGATCGTTTTGGTCAAATGAAAATAATATTGACGTAAGATAATATATTTTAACAAGTTATTAAAAAAAAAAAAATAAGCAACATTTTTTAAAGAGAAGGTGGATAAATGGGGTGTAAAAGAAGGAATGAAAATGTTAGCGACTTCAGCGATTATTAATGTTGCCAATCAACAAAACTTTTTATCACAGCCAGTTTTAGCGACTACTTCCACTTCATCACCAGAAATAAATACAACGCTAAAGTAATTTCACATAAAAAATGATTTACCTACATTTGAAATATTTATTTTATTTTATGTTATAGGAAATCTGAAGAAATAATGGATGATCATTTTCGACAAAATTTGCATACATTTTACAATCAAAAAGACATGAGCCAAACATCTACATCATCTTCATCAGTAACATCACACCCACCGATAATGTCAAACATAAAAGATAAAATATTATTACAAAAGCCAGTACCAAAATTGTATAATTGTCCCCAATCACCTCTTTCAAAAATGAAAGTACTTACTAACTCAACATTTTCTAATGGTATAATCACACAATTGTATAATTATGTACAGTACATAATAAAATAATAAAAATATGTTTACTTAGAATCTTCCGAAATTCAAACAAATTTGGGATTTAAATTAGAAGTTAATTTAGAAAAAAAACCATTGGAAATTCCTGTGCAAGAACGTCTTTTACCAATTGGAACAACAATAAATCTTGTACAAAAAATTAATAAGACTTTTGGTTTAGGAGACATAGAATCGGCATCACAGTCATCGTCTCTTAATAGAGAAGATAGTTCTGAAAAAGAACAGGTACTGACATACCTATACATTATAAAATTGTTTGGTTAGTTATGCTAAGCAAAATCATGGTTGAGGAATTGAGTTTAGACCGGGCGCACACTGAAAGAGCAAAACTGCTTGATTATTGATTGGATTAATTAACAGTGACTTATTTCAATTAATATTTCTTTAATTTATTAAATTTCTTCACTTCTTATTTCAGTTATCCTAATTTTTATAATTACATTTGATTAAACAACTCAGAAAAATAATAATGTTTATATTTTACATAGACACATGCATTCTTAAAATTTAAAGATTTAGTTTTTAAATATATTTAAAAACTTAATATATTTATACATTTTTTTTTAATATATTTACGTAAAATTAAATTATAAGTTAGTGATTATTATAGTGATTACCAATTAATTATTTCACTTTTTACAGAAAAGTCCCCATAGTCCACGGAAATTAATAAAACAAAGTGCTCTAGATAGTCCGGAAGACAACAAATCAGTAATTTCTTCTGCGCGGCGTTCAATGAATTATAGGAATGATTTCACAAGAAACTACATTCATCATAGGTAATATAAATCTTATTATAACTTAATTTATTTTAGAAAAATATATTAATACCGAGTTTAAATTGATATTCTAATACCATATTGTTTGGAGCGAATATATTGGTTAGTACATTAATGAAAAGTTAAATTCATTTCTATGTAAATTGCATTTACATTTAGGAAATTTTTTTAGTAATATAGGTACGCCTCTACACTTTAAGCATAATGAGGGAGGAAGTATTGATTTAACAGAAATTGTTTGTATGTACTTATTTGCACATGCGCATCTAGGGGAGGGTTTATCCATCTAAATATTTTTATGGCCTTCCCAATTTTAAAATAATTAATATCAGGTTTGAGATAGAGATAAAATCTAATCATCTATATCTACATGAAATAATTATTAAGTTTGACAATAATTCTTAAGAATTATTCTTATTATTTAGTGTATTATAGTTTTCGGTTTACTTACTCTTGTTTGTTACTGCTTCGCCATGTAGCTATATTACGCTGTTCCAATAATTATCGTGTTTAACTCGTGTTTTTTGGTGGAATATGTAGAGAAATTTACACGTGTTTTATATTTAGTGTTCCTGATCGATCGGAGAAAACATTGTTACTTGTAATACAAAAATATATAAAACTACGCTCAATAATTATGTCAGATTGTTAAAAAGCTTAAAATAATTTGCAGAAAGCTTGAATCCAACATAAAACTGTTAACTACACCTATAATTTTGTTGATCTCTACACAGGGGCACACACCCAAAATATCGAGAGGTTATGGAGTTCTACAAATTGGGGAAATAAAAAAGGTCGTAGAATTAATAGAAATTTTCTGGAATCGTATTTGGCAGAATTTATGTGGAGAACATATCTCGGGGAGCAAGAAGCATTTGAAGCTATCTTAAAATTTATTTGAGTTCTGGCCTCCATTGTAATTTAACATATTTTTTTTTTTTTAATTTAAAATTATAATACATTTTTAAAATTTTAATTTTATACATAAATAAATATTATTAAATATTGAAATATTTTTAATATTTATTGTATTGTTTATTTTATTTTTGACGGGACGATAAAAAACAAGAGTAGTGGGGAAATACATTTTATAGGGTATACTGGCGGGGTAAAACAAGTACCAAAAATCAAAACTTGGTTTACAAAATCACACTTTTTCATTTTCTTGCTAAAATTTGAAATGAACCTGCCTATAGTAGTAGGTAATGACAAATGTTGTCTGTATGTAAATTAGTAGATGGTAATGGAGGAAGGTGTAGTCCCTGTGAATTAGTGTATTATTGGTACTTATAATCCCCCCCCCCAAAAAATGTAAAATCTAACTTCTAGAACTTACTTTAGCGCCTATACTTATATGATCAACTTCTCGAGTAATCAAATTAAATTAAAAAAACCATGTATATGATTAAGCATAATATAAGCATAAGATTGAAAATTTATACGATAAATATTCTGACAGAAGGATTTTTGGATAGTTTCTTTAAGCATAAAAAAAAATTTAGAAACTACGAAAACGTCTTAAAAACATTTTCGTTCTAATAGATTATTTTTCGAGAACTAGCATTTGTTTGTTTGTATTTATTGTAATAAAATGGGTAATATTGCAATGTTTATGGAAGACTATACTATGAGTTGTTATTAATAATAGTCAGTTTGTTTAGTCTGGTTTTTTTATGTGTCACATAATAAAATAATTATTAAATATTTAAGTCTTATAAACCGTTTTGTAATAATTTACTGTAAAAAAAATTATCTAGAAATACCCATAACCAAAATTCAGATCCTCCAATTTACGAAGCTTTCTGTTTACATAAAAATGTAAGCAATAGCACAAGTCGCATTGGAATTGATTGTATACAAGAAAGGTATTCATAATATTATAATTTTTACATATAAGAATATTATTTTGTATATAATATTTTTATCATTTTTTAGATGCAGTGATTGTGGAACGCGCAAAGAAGAATATAGTGATGATGAAATTGGATTATGTATTGTCTTATTAGGAACTTTTGTACATCGAGCTCCTTCAGTTGCTGCATGCCTTTTACCCGAAATACTAACAATATTAGCAAAGTATTCATATCATTATAGTATAATACTTGCATTTTTTATACAAATTGTTTATAACAGATTTCATTCCAAACCTACTTTCATATGGCAAAAAGATAGTCAAAATTTTTTGCCATGTGGTTCCACTAGTATAGCAAAAAAATTTTTAAGATGCATTCTTTATCAACTTGCTCCAAATGGAGTGTTTACACAAATATTTCAAATGAAACATAATGGTAATAATTCAATGTCATTCAATGGTACAAAAAAAAAATATATATATATAGAAAATTATACTTATTTATAGAAAACAATGAAAATAATTTCTTTAAGAGTATTATACAAGCTTTAATGGATTTTAATGAAATGAACCCTATTGAACCATTGCAAATGGTTTTAGAAGTAAGCAATATTGTAACTTGTATTTATTTCTGATACCTACCTCAGAATTTTTATAATTATATTCTAATTTAAAATTATTATGTTCGAAAATCATTTTTAACAAATTACTAAAATATATTAATTTATATAGTAAATCAATTTTTTAAAATTGTTTTAATGGTATAATAATATATCTTTAAAATTACTATGATAAATGTTTATTTTGTATTTACAGGTCTTAAATTCTAAAAAATCACTTTCAACAGATAACTGCTGTATTATGTTGTCAAATATAACATATTATATTGATATATTAACTAATGACACTACTGGAACTACTTCAACTTTGATTTGGACAACAATTCTGAATCAATTTGACACATTATTCAGAAAAATCCAATTAACTATAAATAGTTTTGAAAATGTAAATTTAATATTTAAATTGATGATTATAGTATTAAAAATACCAGGAATTATTTCGACCAAGGTAATATTTCAAAAATAATGAGTTGCATTACTTAATATTTTATCAATTAAGTACATAAAAATTAATTTTATTATCTGAACTGATACTATAGAAGCTTAAATATTTGTTTTTGTTCTTTTAAGAGCATTTTGGATCCATTTTCAAAAATATTAACTTATGCACTCCAACAACATTACATTGATTATTACTTATTGGTTGATCTTTGTTCCTTGACATATAAAACATTTGCAAGAGTAAGAATTTTTATTTAATATTAATATGCAGGCATTGATTTTACAAAAAATTAAAATATTTCGCTCTATTAAAAATAAAAATGTTACTTTATTTTAAAAGTTTTTGAAACATTAAATATAAATTGATGAAAAAATTTTTAAGTTGACTTTTATTTATAAGTGCCACATTATCAAATATTTCTGAATCTATGCCTGCAATAGTTGACTGAATAAATAAATAAAATCTGATTATATTACACCTTTATAAAATATATAGGAAAGAGAGAAAACATTATTAACCAGAGCAGTAACAGTAGAATTGATACAAGCATTAAAATTTAAAACACAAAATCTCAATAACAACCTTTTAGTTTATGTTGCCTTCATACTTCAAGTAAAACACTTTAAATTTAAAAACATACAATATAACATGGTTAATTATTTTATTTTAGGATATTGGTGGTATATTACCAGAATGTTCTGTAATTAGTAATATAGTACCAACATTTCCAGCAATTGTAATTAGTGTTCCAACAGGTGCATCGGAACTTTTACGAAACAATTTACAAGATATTTTAGATTTCTTAACAGACTCCAACACTTTGACTAAAATAAAGGTTTATACATATATATAAATATCATTACTTAAATACATTAGAACTATTGTGTATTTAGAGTCGGTGTACAACACCAGAAGAAGGTATTAATGAAGATACATTTGGTAGTACTGTGAAAGCTGGCATGTCTCAATATTTGTCATTAGAACTATTAAAAAGTAATACTCGAGATGCAAGATCATTACATAAGATATTCCCTTGGTTATATTATGGACCAAATGAAATACAAACTATTGGGTAAAATTGTATATATCTTGTGTAAACACAGTCTAATATGCATAACTATATATATATAGTATAACTATACATTATTAAATAAAGTACTCACATATCAGTGGTTAATCTAGATATTTTTTTCTCATAATATTTCGAAAAAGTATTTCAATATACAATACATATTTACAAATAAAAATTCCGTTTTAATGATTATAACTCGTATGAAGTTTTGTTTGAAATTGAATATAAGATTTTAATTTTTCATAAAAACATGTACTAAATAAATAAATATTACAGATTATTTATATACAATTGCAAGGACTTTTCGGATTGTCTCAGTCATATACGTTTACTATCCTGGATTCTAATTGGATCACTGTCATATACAACAACACAAAACAGACCATGTTTACCGTTATCCCAAGATGTTTCATGCCAAATAGCTGATCATATTAATATAATCATGACAGGATTTGCAGAAGAATCAAAATCTTCAGTTATACATATGTCATCTCTCTTCCACGCATTTGTTCTTTGTCAAGTAATAATAACCAAAATTATATATGAAATAATATAATAGAATGGTAATAATAATTTATTATTAATTAATTAGTTATGGACAATCTACATGGAACTAACAGCTCAACAAATGGTAACAGCTGGTGATCATCATTCATTTACAATGAATATATTACATGACTTTTGGAATAAAGTTACACAGAGTATGTTAAATCTATCATCCAAATCTAAAACGGTTAGTGAATACTTAAAATAAAAATAAATTGTTGAACAATTTTTTGTAATTTGTAAATATTTTTTAGTTGGGGGAAATGGTGAACTTACATTTCTTGAGTTTACTAGAAGCATTGCTTGACTGTCGAGCTGTTACATTATGTAAACTTATACCTATGTGGAAAGAAGTTTTATTTACTGATAAAAATTTTAAGGTATAATTTTTTTAACACAAAATTAATATTCATTTACCTACTTAAATCATATTATTTTATTTATGATTAATTTGAGCTAAAAAAATTGTATTGGTTTTAGTTACCAGGACATATAAAATTACGTTTAGATGCATGTATTGAACTTGAACCAAGAGAACCTCCATCAATTAAGCCTAGATCTGATTTCTCCAAGTCCGAAGTTAATTTAGATATTCTTAAATGGCTTCAAACACTACAATTTAAAACGGCACAAATTGAACTTCAGTCATCTCAAGTAAACCAATTTTATAGTGTTTGAAATCATATGATAATTATCAGTAAACTTTCTATGTATCTTTATGTCTGTATCAATAAATATTTATATAAAAATAATTCAACTTAAATATTTCTGCTATATAAGATATAAATAACCAGAATTTATCGATTTGTGAGAATAAAGAATAAATAAAGAATTTATTTTTCTCCAATTATTGTTACACAGAGAGAAAGTTAAGAATTTCAAAATTAGTTATAAAGTAGTTTAAATGTGTTAATTATACGAGAATTATATAATTTTTAGTTCTTAACTTTTCTATATCCAATGATTGTAGTTTTTTTTAGTTTAATAATTAATAAATTGCATTTTCCAATTGAATTATTCATTAATATTGGAATATTGTTGGTTTTTTTTTTATTTTAAAAATCTATTTTATTCTTAGACAAGTTTATTTATTTTCAAATGACTTTGGTTTAGGTGGAAAAATAAATTTATCTTAATCAAGCATTATATGAAATAAAATAGTTTTATTATAACTAAAAACATATTTGATGAATCGTTTACAATCTTATAAACATTAAAAAAATATTTTTTTTTATAAATGGTACTTATTTATAAAATGTAAAATATATTTCCATGACATAAGTAATGAGTATTTAAAAAGTTTATATTAAAATTATATATGTATTTATAAAAATAAAAATTTTAAATTAAAATTTATACTTATTGATGATTTTTACTCTGCGTCTTTACTATCTTTACTTTTCATATTTTGTACTTCCCTTTTCAGTTGTTCCTGTTTTGCCAATATTTTCTTTTTTTTCAGAGAAAAAGATTTTTTTTTTATTCGAACTGGAAACGTTTTCCTTACCACATCTTTCATGGCTTGAAAAATGTCAACCTTGAATAATAGTAAAAGTAATTTTTATTAGTACACTCAACATTTCAATTCTTAAACTTACAGTTCGAGATAAGTGAACATAACGTATCAATCTTGATTTTAAAAAAAAATTATCACAGTAATATCTATTACCATTAGGATCAGTCAAAGTAACATCACTCAAAGTTATATTCATATCACTATAATTAAAATATGAAATTAAATACTGTCAAACAAAAAATTCTAAAGCAAGTAATCCATACCAATCAACTTCTTTAATAAGTCCATAGAGAGATGTTTCATTTTGTAAATCAATGGTAGTGAATTGATTTTCAACTGATTTTACTAAGCAAACCAAACTTTCCACACTTTTCATTTTCATTCTACGAGTCATTTTTTCCATTTTCTCAAGTTTAATTGCTGATGAAATTTAAAATTGAATAATATTCAAATATACTGAAGTATTAGTCAACAATTAATGAATAAAAACAAAATAACACAAGTATGTAGTTGTATTAAAATAAAAAAATTAAAAAAAAACAATAAATACTTATGCATTAACAAATCAATAAACTATTAGTTCAATCCCATGGAAGTATGTAGTGAAGCAAAACTATTTTCTAAATTTGTTATATTTATTACTCCTTTATATTACAATTATAACCAATTACAAATTCACAAACAATTTTAAATTATAATCGTACAAAACTGTTGAGTCGTTGAATGTTGTGTATTTGTTAATATTTGATATCATAATATTATTATCACGATGTTCTATGATCTCGAATCTTCATGATTTTAGGAGAGAGGGGTCTGTCTATACCATACAGTAATACTCTATGGTCTATACGCAGTTGATTAGACCAACACCGTCGTTATCATTTTGTTGTTATCAAAAATATTATATAAATCATATAAATCATTATATGTAATCACCGAGCTTATAGTGTGTTCAATATGTCTATCAGCTGAAACCACCTGACTTCAGAGAATCAAGAGACGTATCAATGTTATATATTGACAACTACCACAACCACTGAACCGAATCCCATTGGGTTACCGAGTCGTGCTATTGAGTGTTTTGTTGTGATTTCTTAGAAAATGATAAATACAATAGACTGTCACAGTATATTCTATAGTATATTGTATACAAGTATATTATATAGTAAAGACTAAAGATATATACAAATTACAGTATATTGTCAACTGTTTTTGTTTCCGTTAGTCTAATTAATTGATCGTTTGCAATTCTAAGTGAAAACATTAACAAATCAGTATATTATATTCAATAAAACGGTCATGCGATATGCATCTATCATGTTTTGTGCATTAAATTGAAAATTAATTTTTCTTAACTGCGTGAAAAGTGTATTAGTCGTCAATCATGGATTCGTCCATTTCTATCAAAGTACACACAGCCGTTCAAGCGACTCCATATGAAATACCTGTGACTATAAATACAACTGTAGAAGATGTAGTTATCGAGACATCAAAGCTATTAAACATTGGTCCAGTCGCCAGACATTTATTCGGACTGAGAGTATTAAGCATTACAGATGATAATCTATGGTTAAGTCCTTCTCTGTTTATATTATATGCTAAAAATGAACATCATGTTTATGAATATAAATTAAGATATAAAATGCCTGATGTAAAACGACTGAAATCAACTGATCGATATGCTTATAATTTCTATTTTTATCAAGTTAAATCTGATTTACTAAAAAGTAAAGTTACTGGATTGTGTTATGACACATATAAACGAGAACTTATTGGCCTGGGCGTAGTTGATATGTATAGAGCTATTTTAGAAGAAAATAAATCTAGAGAAACTGTTGAACAAAACTACAAACAATTTATGCCTAAAGAAGTAGTAAAGCAACATATGTTTTTTTTGAAAAAACCTGTCCAAGATACATTAAAAAAAATCATAAGTAACAATACAGTTGATACTCACTATGTATCTGTTATTAAAGAAAGTTATTTGGAACAGTTTAATTCTATAGCTCCAGATTATTTAGAAGAGGAATATAAGGCTTTATATAATGAAAATGGTACTTCTGTGAATGTTACATTTAGAGTAAACCCATTCCATTCTAAAATGCCTGGTGTACGAATGTGTACTGAAAATAGAAAAGAAGTATACTATTTTTGTTAATGTTTCTATTCAATTATTAATCAAAATATTTTTTAGTGGCTTCACTTGGCTGCTATTGAAGACTTGTGTTTTCTATCCACTACTGATGATGGTACTGTTGAAATATCTAGAAAAACTGGTATACCTATTCATTTGAAATTTCTAAACACAAGTACTATGATTTCATTCATAACATTATTGAATGGCTATTATCGTTTAATGGTAAATTGGAATTTTGACTTGTGTGCATCCACCAATACTCCTACATTAAGTAAACTGAAATCTATTCGTTCTCATGGACCCATCAGGTATTTTAAATAATTAAACTAAGTATGATTTCTAAACATAATTATTCATACAAATCCAAATCTTTAAATAATTATATGATTTAACAGCATTATGAAATCTACATCAATTTTGAAAAAAAAAATGTCAAAGAAACATGGAAGTTTTATACTACGACAAAGTATGAAAAATTATGATAACTATGTAATTGATGTTTGTGTAAACCAGAGGTAACATTTTTTATTCTACAAAAATAATATGTGTAATATAGAAATTAATATATTAATAAAAAAAAATATCTAGTATGAAACCTATGACGTATGTAATAGAAAGTAAGGGTGGACTTTACAAACTTGCTGGAGATAACAGTATAGAATATCCTTCAATTTGGAGACTTATTACTAACAATAAAATGTCATTAAACTTTATTGAATGTATTTTCCCATCAGATATTGGTATGTGATTGTTAATAAAATCTAAATAACTTAGTAATCTATATTTTTTATTAAGCTAGAAAATTATTTTATTTTATTTGTTTAGCTATGAATGAGTTGTTATTATGTCAAAACACTAGTATTAAACATATTAGTAATGATGATGAAGAAGATAAAGTTATTGGTCCCTATTTAATTAATAGTGATTCTATCAAATTATTGAAAAGTTAGTATTTATATATTTTATTTATATGAAATAAAATATTTATAGATAAATCACTATTTAATCTATTAGCTATATGTTCACCTAAAAAAAAAGTTCAATCACTCATGAAAGTTCGAGTAGCTACCTGGAGTAAATCTAAAAGAAATGAATCCACTGTAGTTGTAAAATTATTCCAAGATGATGTTAACATAAGCTTACACTTAATGGTACGTATTTTCTTTCAACGAATAAACAAATTTTTTATGGTTTTACTTTTGGTAGGATATGTTAAGTTTATCAAAAAGATGGAGTTCAGTTTCTTCAAGTGCTATTGTTCGACTATTTGGTCTTTGTGTTGATACACCAACTGCTTTGGTCAGTGAATACTTTGCATTAGGACCTCTTGATACTTTTTTGCGTAATAATAAAGATAAAGTGTCATTTAGTAATTTAGTTGAAGCTGCAACACATATTGCAACAGCTTTATGGGATATGGTAATTTTATTTATAAGTATTTATAAAATATAATTTCAGTTCAATTTTAAGAGGTTGTACTGTATTGTTATAATAAATACAATATATATATTATACCTTTGTGCGTGTGTATAATTTTAGGAAATGGCAAGCTTAGTTCATGGAAAAATTCGATGTCACAAATTTGTTGTTGCTGAACATACAAGAAATTCATTTGTTGTTAAACTTACTGATCCTGGTATTCATAAATGTTATACTAGCCATGAGTAAGTCCCATTATTTAGTTTTACAAACGTTTACATATTTTATATAAATTTGCTTTTATTGAATGAAAATTATACTTCACAATTTATCAAATTTTTTATAGAAATCTTGTTTATCTTGTAAAATAATGTGGATTATTCTTTAGTTTATATTGGATTCCAATTGAATTTTACAACAATATTGAACTTGCTCGCAAATCTCCCCAAGCTGATATTTGGGCTTTTAGCTCAACGTTGTGGGAATTATTTAATTATGGCATTGTATTACCCGAAGTTCAAAATGTTGAAATGTTTAAAAAAGTAAGTATTTAAAGACATTTTTTGTGAGTGAAGGACTAGCACGTGATTACTTTATCTTATATTAATAAAATATTATTTTTCAGAAATTTGAAAAAAATATAAAAATGCCAAAACCAGATTGTTGTACAGATGACATCTATCAGATTATGACTGATTGTTGGGATTGTGATCCTTTCATAAGAAAAAAACCACAAGCAACATTAAGAGATTTAAGACAAATTTGGCTGCAAAGTAGTTGTATTATATGTATGTACTAAAATCACCTTTTTATATTCTTGTTTACATTTTTATTTTAGTTTATGCTAGTCCACAACATGAATATACACCATTAAAAAAAGAAGAAATTTACAGTGATGATGTTACATGCTCTGATGCAACAATATACTGTACTTCTGATTACACAAGTAAGATTCTGTATCAATATAATATAATCTATATTAAAAAAAATACTGAAAATTATAATTTGTACTTTTTGCATATGAATAAAACACATATATAAGAAAATTATAAAATTGTCTGCTTAAATTTTTTTTTACTTTTAAATAGTATTTATAAATTGAAGATTTAACTTTAATGAATATTTGTTTATATATTAACTTTTTTTAAAGTTGAAACATTTTTGGACACTGTATCGAGTTCATTTTCTGGAAGCGAAACCAAATCAGATTTTATCGATTTCAATTCTAATCCTGTATGTACTTATATTTTGGAAAAAAATTATTTTAAAAATATAATATAATATTTTGATTGAATTTTAGGATGATGGAAGAAGTTATCAAAATGAAAATCCTTTGCTTGCAACAAACACAAGTTTCAATCAATTCATGGAGCAGGTAAATGAGTAATTTTGTCTATAATTTTACAAAATAAAAATATATAATATATGTTTGCATAAAATACTTAAATAATTTCATATATTGTTCATTTATGGTTATAATTCATTATTTATTACATGAAACTAATAAGATTTTCTTAAGATCTCTGACACTTCTGAAATTATCCATAAATATGAAATCTAAAACTTCTATTGGTCATCTAAGTTTTTATATATTATGTATAGCTTACATCAAAAGAAGAAATAAAAAGCAATATGCTAAGTGCTATGAATTGTCAAAAAAAAACTTACCAATTCAATAATGCTACATTGAGTTTACGGCAAGTTATAGGACAGGTAAATATTTTAAATTTGTTATTAATATTTAAATAATGCTAATTATCCTGAAGTTAATTTTTTTTTTTAGGGATTCTATGGTGTTGTTTTAGAAGGTTTGTTAGAATATAATGACTATAGAAAGAAAAAAGTAGCTGTCAAGCATATGAAAAGATCATTCCAAACTGAAGATTTCCAAAGAGAAATTGCAATCATAGAGGTAAGCTAAAATACAAGTTACAAAGTAAATTAAAAAAAAAAAATTAGTGTTAATTAAATTTTAGGGATTAAATCATCCAAATATAGTAAAAATTGAAGGTGTTTTAGAAGAACCTAATTTAATGCTTGTTATGGAATACGTTGAATTTGGTTCATTAAGTAGTTACTTACGATTACATGAAGATGAACTAATGGAAAAAACTAATATATTATTAAAATACTCTCTAGATGTTGCTCAGGTAATTTTATTCTTATAATTTATCATTGATTTTTAAAATATATTTTTCTAACTCAAAGTGATAATACTAATGAATATAATTAGTTTGTAACAAGTTATGATAATTAAATTTGAAAAAATATTGATGAATATCATATATGTAAAGGTGTTACTAATAAGTATTATCTGTATTATGACAATTATATTTTAGGGAATGGAATATTTAGGAAGTTTAAACATAATACATCGTGATTTAGCTACTAGAAACATTTTGGTAGCAAACCCTACAAATGTAAAAATTTCAGATTTTGGTCTCGCTCAGTTTTTACCTGATGAAAAATACTATTATTTACAAACTATGAGAGATTTACCATTAAAATGGTAAGTTTAAACTAAATTGAAAATATTATTATTCTTAAAATTGTTGTTCAACTTAAATTTTATAATTCTAGGCATGCTCCGGAGGCTATTTTGTATGGAAAATTTTCTCCTAAAACTGATATTTGGGCATATGGTGTATTACTTTTTGAAATTTTTTCTTTGGGTAAAGAACCTAATGTAGTCTCCAAATTAGAAGAAAGATTAGATGTTGAAAACTTAATAAGGGTTTTGGAAGAAGGTCATCGATTACAATGCCCATCATGTCCTCCATGCACTATAGACATTTACAACAAACTTATGAGACCTTGTTGGTCATATATTGCCGGCGATCGTCCAAATTTCACACATTTAATTAATATCATTCAATCACTCATGAATGTGCAAACTGATGAAAACTCTATACAGGGCTAATCGAAAAGTAATAAAACTTATGCTCCAAATTAACTATAGCAAACATATTTTAATATTATTCAATTACTTAGGACAATCAACTTCTACAAATGGTCCAAATATTTATGACATGTAAATAATCAATTGAAGTGTTATGGACTGCTTATTTATTTTAATATATTAAACGCCAATAACGAAGCATAGTCTACATTTAATGTAGGTAACGTTCAGTTGATGACGACTCATGGCCATCATTACATATACATCTAAATTTGTCATCTTAAATAGTTAGCTGATGGCAAACGACTATGCATCGTTATCTGCAATGTTTAACATGTAAAATAAGTACTGAAAAAAAAATGATAAATATTTGTAAACTATAATTATATTACATTTGTAAGAACTTAAGATTAAAATAATGAAACAATGGCATTTAAAAAATCCACTAGTGGTCTAGTCAAATGTTAAAATGTTATTGATGAAGGTAATATTTCAATCACAATCAACAGCAGATACCAAATATTGTAAATAAAATTAATACTTTTTAAAAGTAATTGATTATTTTATAAGAATTATTTATTTATTTAATTATTTTGTGTTCGCTAGTTATTCAATTTAAGTAGTGTTTCATTCTAAATTGTTACTTATTAACTATTATTTATTACTTATTAATTCTTGGCAATAAGACTGTATTCATTTTATCAAATATAGTATAATAAAGTTATTAAATAAAATCTATAATTGGTGAGTTTTGCTCCTCAAACTTGACTAAAAAACCAACTAATTATGTACTTAAAAATATTTGTTATACTATTATATATAAAATAATAATACTCAGCACACAAAAATTAGTTAAACGCAGTTGACTCTTGATTAATTCAATAACCCCCTTCCCTACCATGTTGAACTATAGCAATAAGAAATTATTTTGACTATGTGACACTCTTAATGTGTACTGAGTATAGATCAGTGGTTTTCAACCTTTTTAACAATGCAGCACACTTCATCTCCAACAAAATATTTGTGGCATTAATCCATATTATAGATACTCGTATATATATGTATCTATGATTAGTTCGATTGGTTTTCATTGAATATTGATAATAAGCTGGTAAATACATACTTATAAAACACTTTATAGATTTATCGTGGCATACCGATTGGGAACCACTAGTATAGACTATTACTTATTGATAAACAATAATGTAACACATTTTTTTAAAAAATATATTGTATTGAACTTTAATTACTATACAGTTTATTTAGCAATAGTTGAACTACACTTTCCACAATAGAATCTGTTGGACATCTCGGCCATGAAAACTCCAGCCCCACAGTTTTCGGATGTACATTCTTTCCTTAATCTATGTACTTTACCACTTTCATCAACCTATAAATAATTATTTATTTTATAAATAAATAATTTAAAAGTTTAATATACAAAACAATTTATTAATCTCACTTTGTAAAATTTAAGGATTCCTAATTTGACCTTCTTCTTCTTATGTTTAATCTTCTTGGGTGTGGAATAGTTCTTCTTCTTTCGTTTTTTAGCACCACCTCTTAAACGGAGTACTAAATGAAGCGTAGACTCTTTCTGGATATTGTAATCAGACAAAGTGCGACCATCTTCCAATTGCTTGCCAGCAAAAATAAGACGTTGTTGATCCGGGGGAATTCCTGAATCATTTATACTTGAATAAACATTTAGAATAAATTAATGTTAAAGTTATAACAGTTAAAACCCATAAAAATATTTATTATTCATTATAACAGTTGAGAAATTTCTGTAATTTAATTTCAAAAAAATGTATCAAGGACTCTAAATTACTTCTAAAAGTTAATTAATTATTGTAGAATTTGATACACTAACATTATTCCTTCATCTAACTAAATTTAATGATTGACAAGGTAGAGCTAAGTTAATATTATACAGTACAAAGAGCAAGAAAAATAAATATATATTAATAAATAAAATAATTTTTATAAAAAAGACCTAACAAATATTAATGATGTAATAAACTTATAATATGTATATGAATATAGACAAATATATATATATAAGCGTTTACAAAGTAAATAGAGGTGGGCATTAATATCATTATTCTATAACTAATAAAACTAGATCAATATCATCACATATAATTTCATATGTTGAGAAATAATATGTCATCAGTTTCTATGAGCCATAAAATTAAAATAAATTAATTTTGTAATTATTAGAAATAAAATAATTTTGTATACGTTTTTAATTTTATTATTTTTACACTAGCATTCGTAGCAGTACATGGATTATTTTTAACATATATTAATACTAATTTAAGATACTTATGAAGTGTGCTACCTATCGTGTCGCTAAATTATTATTTTAAAGTAAGCATAAATATAATAGGAGACGATTGAAGAATGGTGATATAATTCCAAATGTAGATAATGATGTATCAATGGTCATTCAACATAAAAAATGATAGTAGTCATTAATACGCAACACGACTTATAAGAAGTTTTCTGGGATGATGTAAAAATAATGTATAACGAGGTATAACAATATTATAAAATACTTAACAACAATGATCACCACTCACATGCAATACATTAAATAATTTTCAATTGGATAAATTTTAATGTATAAAATACGGTTAAGTTTTAGGTAGATAGCATAGTACATGGGTACCTAATTTAATAATAATTTAAGAATTACTGAACTAATAATTATTTTTTATTTTAGTAGATATTTGTAAGATTATAAGATAATTAATTTCATAACTGAATAACTCCTAATCCATTATTGAAATAACTTTAATAGTTTGAATACTTTGATAAAATAATTGGAACGATTCTAATTTAGTAACTTATCAATTTATTTTTTTCCAAAATGTGTGTTTTATAAGTATATAAAAAAAAAAACCCCGGACAAACTTCGTATTGAAGTTATTGATGAAAAACTTAAAGTGATGTCCTTTGTGATATTTTCCCCTTCCAAATTTTGATTCATCAATTTCAACAATTGACCCCGGTCTACCTACATACAAAGTATTTATGAAGAATAATTCATTAAAAATTGTCTAATAGTGTGAAAATTAAATAAAATTTTTTTGCAAAAGATGCAAGTGGTATCGGCAATGGCCAATGAAACTATTATACAAGTGTTTCAGCACTCGTTGCTATGCTCCTCAGAGCCGTTGCTTCGCTCCGCAAATCGAAAATATCCCTTGACTTGCTATGCAAAACCACCTAAAGTAGGTAACAGGAACAATAAAAATGTAAATATGTGAAAATTAAAATAAAATATTCAATTCTAATTATTTTTTTAAACAAGAAATACGCGTTATGAAAAAAAAGGAGTTTTTAAGTTTTTCTTCAATAACTTCAAAACGAAGTTTGTCCGGGCTACTTTTTTTTAGCATACTTATGAAACACCCTAGAACACACATTTTGGAGAAAAAAAATTAAAAAAATCGTTAGGTTGCTAAATTAGAATTATGCCGAATAATTAAATTAGGTACTTGGATTATTTTACATAATTTAGTATTATACCTAATATTAAATTATTTATTTTAATATGGTAATATAGGTATCATATTCGTTTTATAATTAATAAGAATGAATATCATAATATAAAAAAACTATCTAACTTTCAATTTACCTTCTTTATCTTGAATTTTAGCTTTCACATTTTCAATAGAATCTGATGATTCAACTTCAAGAGTAATTGTCTTACCCGTAAGGGTTTTAACAAAGATTTGCATTTTGACCTTAAATAATTACAACAAATAATAATAAATAAGTATTTACTACTTCTAATGAAAAATGAATTATAATAAAACAACCAATTGTAAAAACAATTTAGATATTTTGAATTATATTATTAAAAAATATAATTATTATTTAAAAAATACAACAAAAATAAGAATTTAATATTTTTTTATTAATAAAATTGGATAAAAAAATTAGAGTTACGATGCAGATGCATTTATATATATATATATTAATTTATTATTAAATAAAAATGATTTCTTTTTAATAAAAATATTCAAAACTACAAGAATTATTAACCTAAAAACTCTACATAAAATAATTACTCGAATATTAACTAATAATAAAATATTCAAGATAACACGAGGAAAATACTTACGAACTAACTACACACAATTCGAATTTCATTTAAATCCTAGAGCAAATTAGCAACCGAGGCCATAAATAATCCTAATATTGAATTGAAATATATGACATAACCTTAATATTTGATAAACATAACAAACAAGCTGCTAATTTTAAAAACTTAAAATATCTCTTTAATACTTTCCTTGTTATTTTATCATTTTCGATTTATTTTCCCGCCAATATTTATACATTAATTTATGTAGATAACAACACAAAACTATTTTTTGCAAAACTACGCTTTAAACAGTTTAGTACTATTGTAGATTAAAAAGTAAATTCATTAGATTTTATTAGTTTAAGATTATCTTTGTTTATTGTTTGTTCCACTTCTAAATACAATGAGTTTGTGGGCAGATAAGTATAGGCCCAATAATTTACATAAAGTTGACTATCACAAAGATCAAGCTCAACATCTAGTAAATCTTGTAAGTAAATTGGATTGTTGTAATAAACTCCACTTATTATTTTAAAATACTATATAGGTAAATCAAGGTGATTTTCCACATTTACTGTTTTATGGACCAAATGGAGCTGGGAAAAAAACTCGAATTTTAGCATTGTTACGACAACTATATGGTCCTGGTGTTGAAAAATTACGTACAGAACATATGAATTTCATGGTATAATATAAAATAATTATTCATTTAGCAATTTAAATTATTTCTATATAGTTTTTTATATTATTTTTAGACTCCTTCAAATAAAAAGTTTGAAATAATGACTGTAGCCAGCAATTATCATATAGAAGTTAATGCTAGTGATGCTGGAATGTATGACCGTATTGTAGTTATGGAACTTATTAAAAATGTCGCACAAACTCATCAATTAGATTCTACTAAACAGCGACACTTCAAAGGTGATAATTTTTGTATTTTTTTTTTTTTATCTATTAATTTGTATTTACTTAATTATATCTTTAAATACTTGTATTTTAGTGATTTTATTGACTGAAGTAGACCAACTTACCAAAGAAGCTCAACAAGCATTGCGACGTACTATGGAAAAATATATGACCACATGTCGTATAATTTTGTGTGCTAATTCCATTGCTCAAGTAATTCCTGCCATAAGGAGCAGATGTTTAGCTGTACGTGTACCAGCTCCAACTCAAGAAGATATTAGTTCAATTTTAAAAGTAATCAATTTTTTACTGAAGTAGGTACTACAATATTTAATTTTTTGAAAGAAATTCATAAAAAAAAGTTTGTTTCATTACAATGACTCAATTATTATATTATATTATAAGTATATAAAATTTAACGTATAAAAATGCTTTTAAAAAACAAAATTTCAATGATTATAAAATTACTAAGAATATTTTAAATTATGTAATCTCAATTGTAGAAATTACTATCAATGATAAATTTTGAAATTTTTTGTGGAGGGGTTAACATTTTTCTTAAATATAAGTATTTTATAATATTATAAAAGTACATATAAGGTAATAATTATATTATCACCTAAATATTTTTATACAAACATACCAACATATACAAACATATTAACAACATGATATAAATGAATGCTCTTTCTCTATACTTTTGTAGCAAATAATTTATGACTTTTGAGTCTTTTTCTTCTGGGGAGGTCAAGACCAGGGGGAGCTTCACCATACATACACATACACAAATATGCCACTAATTACTATAGTCGTTTTATTTTATGCTTAGACCATTTGCAAAAAAGAAGGATTAAATTTACCTGATGAGTTGGCTTTAACTGTATCACAAAACTGTGAACGCAACTTAAGACGAGGAATACTAATGTTAGAAGCTAGTAAAGTCAAACAGTTAGTACTCAATTAAACCCCAAATCTAATAATTTAATTTTTACTAACCATTTATTTTATATATAGGTATCCATTTGATGTACTACAAAGTGTTGTTGTTCCAGATTGGCAACTTTTTATTAATGATACAGCCAAACAGATATTAAGTCAGCAAACTCCTGGAAAATTGCTTGAAGTTCGATCTATGCTTTATGAATTAATTATTCATGGCATTCCAAATAATGTTATTTTTAAAGTAATTATTGATATATTGATCTAAACCTAATTAATTATTTTATTTATTTATTTTATTATTATTTTTGCAATTTTTAGTTTTTACTGAAAGAATTGGTGAAAAACTGTGACATGTCATTAAAACATGATATAGTTGAAATGGCTTCGTTTTATGAACATAATTTGTTAAAAGGTAATAAAGCAGTGTTCCATTTGGAGGCTTTTGTAGCAAAATTTATGTTACTTTACTCGAAATTTATGGAAGAATCATTAAATGGTATATTTTAATTTGTACATTTTGAATATTAATCTAAACATGAGCTGACCCACTGAATATATTGAATGAATAATACATTCTACACTGATCTTAATTATTTTAATTTTTTTAACTGATATAACATTTGTACTATTATTTTATTAATATTCATTATTTACATTTGTATTACACATTTAATTTAAAGAAAAAATTTCAATAAATAAATAATAGAACAATAACTTATAGTTTATATTTTGTAGATAAGTTTAATAAATGTTCAAAAATCTTATTCTGGTTACAGATAATACAAATTATTTCCCTTTATATGTTTTCTTTGTTTGAACTATTGACTTGGATAACTAAGGAAACTTAATTGCTTATAGACTATTAAAGATAATGCTTGTGGTCTTATTATCAAAATATATATTTAAGATATCAATATACACATATATTGTTAATATTAGCATGTTAAATGCATTTCCTTTATTTAATTTATTATTTTTAAGA
This sequence comes from Sipha flava, assembly GCF_003268045.1. Taxonomy (NCBI): domain Eukaryota; kingdom Metazoa; phylum Arthropoda; class Insecta; order Hemiptera; family Aphididae; genus Sipha; species Sipha flava. The sequence continues at coordinate 2,301,820 of NW_020273099.1, forward strand.
AATCGGAATAAAATTATCAATATTTTTTAACCATAAATCTCATTAGTCACATGTTATATTGGTCTTAACTTCAGATATTCCTCGTGTTTTGACTACATTGCTAAAAGTAATTCAATGAATAATTAAAACAAATATGTAAAAAAAAATAAAACATGAATCTCAATTCAAATAATAACCACTAAGATGTATACTACATGTTTGTTGACAAGAAAACACAACACTTGTCCCAGATTTCAAGTGTAAATCTATATTTGATTGATACTTGTTACCTTCATGTAAGTGACAAATTATTACTTCTTGGTCATTTGTTGAAGTTTTTATCTTCAAGGTGAATTTGAATCTGTTGTTTAATACAAATTGGGGTATTTCATATTCAAATGTCCAATCCAATGGGCGTCTAATAAATGCACCATAATCGATGTCCAAAACAGCCATGGTGAGATGTAATGGTTTATCTACTATAAAAGTTTTTTCAATACCACATTTTTCACATAAAGTGTCTGTATGTTGCTGGAAAAATTTCACACATGAATTATAATCTTTTGGTATTAAAATTAATGAAAAAAAATGCATTTTGAATTTAATATTTTTATACAGCTCAATAACTTGGTGTAGTAAATTAAAAAGTAATAAATTATTATAAACAACTTACACACATATTTATATATACCATTTCTAACACATACAAGTATACTATATCAAAATTGTTTTTTTTTTTAATTGATAAAATAAAATTTATAATACATTCCCACGTTATATCTAATGATAAACTCTTGTTCCCATTATATTAGTATCATAGTTTGTGGTTTATAAATTGTTTTTTTTTTTGTTATTTATTAGAATATATACAATCTGTAAGTTTTTTTTACTATAAGCATGTTTTATATATTTATTTTTTGATGACATGAGTGGCTTAATTAGAAGAAGTTACCCAGTTGTAACACTTTTGGCTTGATAGGCTTGATTTTTTTTATATTTTACTTTTTTATCTTTATTATCTCGGCACCAGTTTCTCTTTATCCTTCTCGGGGGAATACCTAGATGATGTTAAAATTAAGGGCAAGTATTAGAGGATTTAATGTTTTCAATACTCCTGATTGAATGAACTCTGTAAGGTATTAAACAGCGTTTTTGATGTTAATTGAGGTTTTTACTGTTTAAGTTTATATTTTGGTCTAAAATTTCTTTAAATTTATCCCAATTTATTATGCTGTTGGTAAGACTTGTTCTGTCATACCGGAAAGCTGGTCAAGTATATTGGCTTGAATAAGACCTTCAGTGCTCTGTGGGCACTTAGCTCCTGATACTGTTTATATCAGTCATCAGTCGGACATCGTGTAAGCCATATTATCTGGTGCATATCGATAACACCGGTGAATGGATACTCCTATTTAGTGTCTTTAAGATGTCAGCCGACTGACTTTTACAAAACATTTAGAACACATCATAGAACCATGAAGATGGATACTAGTAGATCTATATATTACCTAAGGTCCGAGTCAGAATTGTAAATATTAAGCATTTATAATTTTGACTCGGGCCTTAACAAATTTTGTTGATAGCGAACAAACCCATATAAACCTCATTACCATGTTTGAGAGAAACAATCTCGGCATAAATGATTTAAAGCAAGATCATATTTTACTACAAGTGTTACTTTTTTTACAAAGTTATCTGATTACAGTTCGTTTGTTACCTACAAATTACAGACCTCATCTATTCATAAAAATAAATAAATTTAACTGCCCTTACGCAATAAATTAAATTAAGTCTCATTGTGCACAACTAAATTCTATAAATTATGTTGCAAATTAAAACGATGCACTGTTTCTACTTTTAGTTTATAATAAATGTATTTTCTTTATAGGCCTGTAATGTATACATTTTTATTTTATTAGATATATATTTTATTATACAAATAAGATATAAATAAATATTTAATAAAAGTACACACAAATTGCCATTCACAATATTCTTTATTAACAAATTAATTTTAAATAGTAAAAATATAGTCAATTATTGTTTCACAAAATTAAAATTACAACATTTTGATTAGATAATTCTATATTTCTTTAACATTACATAATAATACGTTATAATCTTATCAGGTCTTAAAGGCTGCATTATGTTAATATGGTGAAATAAAAAATGCAGATAGATATCAGCTAAACTTATTAACTATGGTAATACAATGGTTTAAAATATGAATTTTTTGTATTCAAAGGGAAGTACTATTTAAATTTGTGATTCTTATAAAAAATAATGAAAATTAGCAAATAATAATAGGAATATCAGTCGGAATCAATGACATTATGAATTAACTTAATTTATATGTTTAAGTTCCACATCAAAAACTAATGTGCTATTTGGAGGAATTTCAGGTGGACTTCCTTTAGCGCCATACCTGAAATTTTTTTTTTATTAATATGTATATTAAAACTAATTTAAAAACATTAAGAATAATAATAATTCAGCACATCAAATTAAAATACTTACGCCATATTAGGAGGGCATATAACTTTTCTTTTTCCTCCAACTCTCATACCAGCGATACCAATATCCCAGCCCTTAATAACTTCACCACGCTGTAGTCCAAAACTAAATCCAGGACCTTTCTGCATTGAATCAAAAACTTTACCAGTAGATTTCAAGCGACCAACATAGTATACTTTAACATGTTAAATACAAATATTATAGATGATAGTATAAATTAATATATACAATAAATCGGGACTCTACATTTTTTCCTGGTTTGGCAACAGCACCATCTCCAACTTTAATGTCACTAATTATAACTCCACCATTCAACTTTTGCTGTTGATTTAATTTGTCTTTGGGCAAGGGAGTATCTGGCTTGGTTTTTAATCCGTCCAAAGGAGTTTTAGGTTCCTTATTTTTCTTTTTCTTATTACTTTCAGTTGTACCCTAATATAACATATCATTACATTATATAAATCAATCTAAATTATACAAGACTAAAAATAAAAATTTACATTAATCAATGACTTATTTGCATCAGGTGTTTTTTGACCCTTGGATGTCTTATCTTGAGCTTTTGGTGTCTTTTCTTGAGTTTTTGGCGTTTTTTCCTGGCTTTTAAGTGGGGTTTTCTGTTCTTTTTTGGGAGTTTTTTGTTCATTCCCATTAATCTTAGCTTTCTTAGTGGATTGTGGTTGAACTTCATCATCACTTTCATCTGATTCTTCTTCATTATCTTCATCATCATCTTCATCATAATCTTCTACTTCATCATCTGATTCAGCTTCATCGTCAAACATATCACTTACTAACAAATAAAATTAAATCAATATACATAAAATATTTTTGTATTTTATTTCATAAATAATGCCCAACAAAGTTACAATTTAAATTGAAAACATGCAAGGAAATATATATAAACTTTAAAATGAAATACAGATGTATAGTTATAAAAATACTTAATATGTTTCAAAAATACTATTATAATTAAAATAATAACTTATTAAAACAAAATATTAAATATTATCAAAGAAAAATAGAATTTTTTAAAAAAAAAAAAAGAGGTAAAAATTAATTAGCTATTTGACCATATTAATGGACCAGCACAAATGAAGATAAATGAATTAGAAGTCATAGGCCTATACTGCTTGAGCGTAGTATTTAAACATATTTATAATAACAAAATAAAGAATAGAATAATGATTATAAAGCCATTTAGTTAAATCTGTTTTTAATGATTTTGATGGCTTAAAATCCACAACTTATGCCCAAACTTATGATTTTATATTAAACTTATATAAATAAAAACCTTGGTAAATAATTTTTTTATATAAAAATCACAAATTAAGGTTCGCACACACTGCAGCTATAAATCGGGTGTGGTACAATATTGCAGCATGGTTTTTATAGATACTGCTGCATGCTCGAATTTAACCGCTACCACCCAGCAGTTTTTGAAATTTCACTTGAAATTCGCCGTCATTAAATTCAATGCCAATATTTCAAATAGCATTTTATTACTTATTAGTTATTACCATATACAAGAGAATGAAAAGCTATGTATCTATAGTTAAGTGAAATTTATATTTAGCATTCATTAACATATTTTATTATTATATATTATAATTATAATAATTATGAGGTGAATCACTGCATAGATTGTCAATAGTTTGTCATAACAAAATTTATGTACAAAATGTAGTAAATGACAAATGTGCAGAACTGTGTTGACTGCAAACTAATGTGCTAAGAAATATATGTGTGTGTAGATAAATACATTTACAACAAGAGGAAAATCCGTAATCTTAAATTGTTAACTATTTAGCCTCCAAATTAACATAATGAAATTAAGGATGATAGCTATAAATATACTTTTTTCATAACTATGCTTTAGTACTCATTTATTTCAAAAAAGGAAATAATAATAAACAAATACCCAATTATATTTGTATTAAATTCAAATTTAAAAACAAAAATGAATTAGGTGGGTCACAGTCCCCTGTGATCCTATCTATGTATATATTAAATAATATGAGTTAACGTACATATGTATTATACAATAGTTACTAGTCAGTAAGTAATTATTACTCATAACTGTAATTACAGGTATAAGCAATTAGTTTTATTTTATTCCTTAACATTATACTATAATAAAATACTGTACTACAAAACCATTTATTTATGTTATTATAAATCATATAATATTGGAAAATCGTCACAATGCAATGTGAATTTATGACAGTTTATTATTTCTCGGGAATTTAAAAAGTTTAATTAAAAATCCACAAGTCATCACTATCGACATTTGTGCGAGCTATAAAATCGCCAATGATACCGCTACCGCTGCAGCGTAGCGGACCTTCATATTTTTTACATACAGATTGTAAATAATAATTTTTCATAACAAAAAATATAAATATTAAGTAGTATATTTTTACAAATGATGTAACTATAGACAAAGAAAAATCAACTATTTCAAAATCGATTAAATTTTAATAGATATTATTTATTTTGAAGTTTTTACTCATAGTTGAAAAAGTTTGAAAAAACATCATCAATGTTCCAGATTGATGTATATATATAAAAAAAAAAATACAACCAATATTCAAATAGAAATTTAACTTGAAAACATTTCTATAAGAAAATATAAATTATATAAAATACCTTACTCAGAAGATTTAATTAAATAACTACCTGTAAGGCCATTATCACTATCATCTTCAAAATCCAAGGTCTCGTCACTTTCATCTTCATCTTCATCATCATCATCGCTATTAGTAGACTTAATTTCATCTAATTTAATAGATTTAGGTTTTTTGGAAAAACTATTTTCAGCTTTGCGTTTACCTCCTACATCAAAGTTATATAAATATTAATGCAATAGCAATAAATACAATACTCTTGAAAAATCAAAAAACAAAAAAAAAATTTATAAATCAATTAAATAATCATTTAACACTTTAAAAATCTTTTAAATTCTTATAAGATAGATATTTCAGTCCTCTTAATAAATTGAAAATAATTAAGTATGAAATAACAGAAAACAATAGAATTTAAATATTTAGCCAGAATTTCTACAATTCTAATTTATTTATTTAATAAAAGTTCAAATAAATTTAATAAGAAATAATTAAACTAACATACTCATTTACATTAAGAACATAATATGTAATTTTAGCATTGAAAATTTACAATGATGATGTTATATAAAATTATCATTTGATATACTCGATTGTAGTTTTCTGTACATAAATTAATTTTAAAATTTTTAAATTGCTGTAATAGACTCTAATCTAATCGTTCATCACTACTATAAGCTAATAGTTGTGGTGATCATAAATCATTGTCAGTTTAAAATGTAAAGTACTGTAAAGTACATCCTGTACTTTACATCCTGTAAAGTGTTTATAGTTTCATCACACTCTAATAAGTGATCATGACAATTAAAACCAAAGAAAAGTAATAATTATGAAGCAATTATATAGAATAAAATCATCATAATATCACTTTACTTACTTGAATACTATCATAAATATTTATCCTATCAAAATTATAATTTACCATCAATATCAATTAATATAATTTGTTATTACTTATATAAAAGACCGAAAACAAATAAAATTTGAATAATAATACATAGTTTTTTTTTTAAATATTAAAAGAATTTATTAAAAAACATTTTTAAACATATGATGTAAAACACATTTTTTAAACACTGTACTAAACATAATTAAATGAAATGCAAATCCTTATACCGATCAATCTATTAAGACAATAAGGATTTTGAAAACTAATTTGAATTGTAAATTCATGAAGTATTTTTAGAATTGACTTTCTCAAATTCTGTATTTAACATACCCAAAAATTAATTTTTGTTTCCAATTTGTTTAATCTTATTTTGTGAAATTTAGGAAGATAAAATCAGAAGTGGGAAAGTTGATCAAAAAGAGCCTCTAACAAATTTAAATCAGTTTTCAAAATCCTTATCATATCATTGGATCAATTGGTACATTAGAAATTGAAAACGTCTAAATCCCTATATTGCTTGTGATAGAAAGAAAAAGAAAATAATAATAGCTTACAACCCCTTAATGGAAATAGTTTATACAATATTAAATGAAAAATTTAAAAATAGTCAATGAAATATTTAGTTAAAGACTAACCCTTTACTGCTGATTGTTTCTTTGAAATTTGTGTTTCTTCTTCTTCTTCTTCTTCTTGACTTTCTAAATCAGAGAATATCTGATCCTCATCATCTTCTTCATCTAAATCATCTACATATCCTATAAAAATACAATAAAATATTATTTATTAATATATATTATTTCAGAAATAACTAAATACCAGTCATATGTATATTTGCAGTAGCTGATGTAACAAATTTTAAATCTGTTCCTGTTGTGATAACATGATCTAATGCACATTGAAACATATTTGATGATTTTGATAAGTGACAAAGGATTACTCGTGGACCATCATTAGTTTCTATATATACTGTATGGATGTCATCGGCTAAATAAAATAAACCAGTTAAATTATAAATAAATAAAAATATTTTATTTTGTAATAATTAATTAAGAATTTTCAATAATATTTAAATCTTTATATCAATATACATTAAAAATATTGCGATATTTTTAATATAATCATAACTTAAGACCAGATATAATTGCATTCAAATTATCTTAAAATTGCACTAAAACGATGCCAAAATTGCAATAAAGATGTATCAAAATTGCAGTATAAATATGTTAAAATTGCAATGAAATACATTAAAATTACATAGTAAAATCAAATATATATTATATATCATATCAAATATATAATCATTAATTACTTACTAAGATAATATTATGGACATTTATATTATATTTACAAAATAAATAATTTTTTTTAATTAAAATTTATAATTATATACATCTATAAATTGTGTTCTTGAAAATTAAATTGTCTGTCACTTAAAATATGTTTATATAATAAAAAAGTACTTTCAAAATCAACACTTGTTATCGATACAAATTTAAAATTGTTTAAAAATTGGATGTTATATCTAAATTAACATTTTGATTTCTTGCCATAACCTCAGAGTAAGTTTTAATAGTTTTATATCATTCATTTCTTTCTAAGACATATTTTAATTTATCTTTAACTATTTTCCATTAGGACCGGAAAAAATATTTATAGAAATATTTATACTAAATATTTTTGAACTATTAAGTAACTATTTTATTCTTCTAAACTTGTGAGTTTTGTGGATAACCCAAATAAATATAATTTTAAAAATCCATAAACTACATTTAACTATTTGTAAAAATTTACATCGTAATTATATTTTTTTTGTAAAATCACTTTGGAAATAATAATTTGTATATTTTATCACGTGAATTATACAAAAATTTGCAAAAAATTGCAAAATTGTTGAAAATTGCCAAAAATTGCATTATTAAATTAAATAGGAAGACTGTAATTAATCTGATGCGTATACATATTTGATCAGATTTAATTTACTGGGTATCAATTTTTTGACAATTTTTTATCAATGTTTTAATTGCATTTTTGATTTTAATAAGTTTATCTAATTGGTTTCAACAAATTAAGTTCCAAAAATTAAAATTTCTTAGAATAACAATTTTGACAAAAATAAAATTACATTACATTTTATAATATGTAACATATAAATTATTATAATTATAATTTATATGAATTTAAAAAAATATAGTTTTTATTCAATATTAGCTTATTAACTATATATTATTATACATTTATTTGTCCCTAAATTATTACTTTTATGATCAAATATAGCTGAACAATAGCTCTCTGTGCAAGTAGTAGAATTAAGATTGTATATGAGTCAAGATGGATTAATAAAACCAAAGATGGTACATAATTTATAATACTATTGTGATTGTTTAAGATATTTATAATAATAATAAAAAAAAAGTATTGTTGAAACCTCCAGTTGTAAAACAGCATTACACTATTAATATGATCCAGGCAATTGTGAATATTCAACTTTATTATACTATTCTATAGTCAATAAGGATATAAATTAGCAATAGGTTTTTCAAAAATAATTTACCATCTTGTTAAGTACATTAATTTCACCATAAAAAATATGAACATTCAAAAAATACATCTCAAACTATACATTTAATAGAAACGTATGAAATATATTTATGGTTATGAAACCATAATATTATTCACTTGTACAATCATATTAATACTGATGCAAATATTTTTGTATCACTTAATATGCTATTTATACATAGACATATATATATCTACTAATAATACAATTCTACAACATAATTACTATTCAATAAATAGGACTAAATGAAAGTTTAATGTAACTTCATACATATACAAATTTTTTATCACTAAGACTACTTCAAAAGGGATTAATACATACCTTTTTTAACACTAGCTATATCAAGTGTAGCCATAGAAAGATGGAATGTTTTTTCTACTACTGTGCTATAAGTTTTACCAGGTTCCATTATTATGCCTGTAAACATTGATACAATATAAATATATTGTAAAACTTAGCATGTTAAAAAATGTTTATTTAATAATACAATTAACCAATCATTAACATAAGAATAACCACTTGGGTTCAGAACCTAATGCATACAAATTGTAGGAAATATACACTCAATTAACCGAATATGCATCTGTCTTTTTAATGACAAATACAAAATGTAATTTGTTCATTTAAATTTTTTTTTTATTAAAAATTCATTTAAATTTTTTTTAATTAGAATTTTTGACAACAATAAAACTATAAAAATTATATTACTGTGTATGTTTGATTTCTTTCTTTTCATCTTCTACAATGATAAAAAAAACGAACTCAATATATATTTTCTTTTTGCATACTCTAAACGATTTATAATAACCGATAGTATATGCAGGAACAATTAGGCATTTCCTTTGTTGCCCTGTCCTGACTCGTTCTATTATTAGGCTTATTGACCGATGCATGAAAGTAAAAAAAAATAATGTTAGCATTAATCTTTAAAATAAATTTAGTTTACATCTAACGAAAATTTGTCAAATATGTGAAAATATTTAATTAATATTTTTGTATTTCAATAAGTTATGACTTAAAACAAATTTATACCTAACTATTCTGCAGTTATTATTGAACAATATGCAAATGCAACTAATCCCGAACCCTAACAATCACCAATCAATATGCTTAAATATTAGGCATAATTCTAGTTTAGCAACCCATCGGTTTTTTTAATTTTTTTTTCCAAAATGTGTTTTAAGGTGTTTTATAAGTATGTAAAAAAAAAAGGACTCCAGACAAACTTCGTTTTGAAGTTATTGATGAAAAACTTCAAAAACTTCATTTATTTCATAACGCACATTTTTTTTTCAAAAATAATTACTTAAAATTGAATATTTAATTTTAATTTTCAAATATTTACATTTTTATTGTCCCTATTACCTACTTTAAGTGGTTTTACATAGCAAGTCGAGGGATATTTTCGATTTGCAGAGCGAAACGACGGCGCCGAGGAGCGTAATGCCGGAACACTCGTATAATAGTTTCATTGGCCATTGCCGATACCACACGCATCTTTTGCAAAAAAATTTTATTTAATTTTCACACTATTAGACAATTTTTAATGAATTATTCTTCATAAATACTTCGTATGTAGGTGAACCGGGGTAAATTGTTGAAATTAACGAATCAAAATTCGGAAGGGGAAAATATCACAAAGAACATCACTTCAGTTTTTGAAGTCATCAATAACTTCAAAACGAAGTTTGTCAGGAGTTCTTTTTTTTTTACATACTTATAAAACACCTTAAAACACACATTTTGGAAAAAAAAATTAAAAAAACCGATGGGTTGCTAAACTAGAATCGTTCGAAATATTATAATTTAATACAATGGAAAAAAATGTTAATAATTAATTATGTTATATTATATTAATAAAAAATAAAGTAAACACTTACTCCACATTTTGTCGGTTAGAACTATAAATTAAAAAAAAAATACAAATAATCAATAATAAAATATTAAAATAATATTGTTAATAACGTGACTTCCACGCATAGATTCAACACGATCAGTATGAATAGGAAGCCGAAAATGAAACCTTGTGATCAAATTGTAAACCACTAGAAACATACAAAACACGAGTTATAAAGAGGGTTATTTGTTAGTCCGTGCTGGGGCCAACCAAACCGATGATATGAATGCCAAATGCGAAGGATCTAGTGAATTCACAGTATGACCATATAGAGGGAATTATTTGTAAACAAATGGACGAGCCTTTTTGAATTTAGACTTTAGGAATCTTTATACTTACGCCATAGGCGTCAATCGTGGTGGTGAGGAGGCTTGAGGGGACTTAGTACAGGTCTTAGCCCCCCTAACCCTAAAAATTGTTAAGTGACTAAAAATACAATAATTATTATAATTGTAAAATACATTTTTAATAACTGAATTAAAAAAAAAATATTCTGTGATAAAATTAAATCAAATTCATAAGATTTTTCAAACTTTTTATCATGACTTGGAACGATCGTAATTAATGTAAAATTAATAATATGTAATAATACCCGCATTGGTTATTTAATTTAATTAATTAATAATTTCTGTTTGGAATACCCACTCCAAAAATGTTTAAGATAAAGCACCTATGTAATTGTTTTTTGGTTAAATTGTTGAGTATGTCAAATTGTCAAACTTTGTAAATATCCTTGTTGAAATAAATAATTGCATACAGGGGTACCCATGGGTGTATCTAGGGGGGGGGGGTCCAGATGTCTGGACCTCCCCCGAAATTTCTTCAATATTTTACGAATGTTTAAAATACTTATTTATTTTTAATACCAACATTAATATTTTCAGTCAAAAATGACTAAAGCTCAAATTAATCATTGACTGCTTTAAATTTTATATCATATGAAAATATGAAAATATGATATTAATTTTAATAAAAGAAGATTAAATCTTGTTCTATTTTATTTTTAACCAAATATCAAAAGTTAAAATCATAAATCAATAAAATTACAATATACATGTTTTGGACCCCTCTTGAAAAAATTTTTTAGATACGACCAGTGGCATATATAGGTTTTCATTTCGGAGGGGGCCGATTACGTATTTGATTTTTGGGTGGAAAGGAAGGAGGAAGCACAATATTACGAAAAAAATTACTTTAACACTATAAGACTTCTCGACAGTTTTTACACCATCAGAAAAATAAAAAATTCAATTTTTTTAATGATTTATTATTTTTTAAAAGTATAAAAACTACATTGTAATAAACAATTTTTTTATTAGAGTCATTCAAAATTCACCACATATTTTCTTAGAAGAATAAACATATTTTATAAATATAAAATTTTAAATTATCGCATAAGCAAGATTCTCAGTGTCACGACAAATTTTCGGAAACCCCCAGCATTAAGACATATCCATGTTAAAAATAACAATCTTTAACAATGGTGTTTTTCATTTCGGAAGGGGCCCGGGCCCCCTCTGCTCCCCCCCATAAATACGCCCTTGGATACGGCCTTGGGGTACCTATAAGTGTAATAAGCAAACAATTATCAGCCCACCCCCCCCCATTAATTTTACCAAATTTCCGCTTATGACTCACGCTCTCAGATTTTCTAATACCGTATTTTGTAATCTTTACCAAAGTGCCACTGGAGAGAGAGGAGAATTTTCCCTTGTCTGATAAAAAAAATCGTCTTTAAATAATTTATAGTACTTACCACCACAGAATACCTATATAAAATGTCATATATTCTTTGTTACTACTAAGATACAGATCAAATAATAAAAATAATATTACTAATAGCACTTAACTATTCTAGATTTTACTTTACACGTATAAATTTTAATTTACCACGAGTAATCTCGAGGTTTAGCGTTTAGCTTGGTACGGCTGCTTTAGAATAATTTCTCGAATTTCGTCTGTAAACCGTAGAAAATATTATATTATAATCAATTCGTCTTATATTCTATACGTTAACATCATAATATGATGATAAAATATATGTATATACATATCAAGGGCGTTTTTTAGAGGGTGAAGTGGGCGATTGCCCCCCCCTGATTCCGTATTTAAGGAATTGATCATATGTGATTAACATTTCAAATTTTTTTAATGTAGCTTAGTTTATAACGATACTTAGTGTCCATACCAGGGCACCAAAACGATTTTATAACGTTATATGTATAACCTTAAACTATTCAAAAAACGGTTGAAATCGATAACAGAAAACGATTAACGATTCAACCATGACCTATTAACTAAACTTTAGTTAATAGGTCTATGATTGAAACCCAAAAGAAATTGTCATGGAAAAATATTTATAACTATCAGTAAAATAGATTTGGAACATAGTGTAGTGAGCAGAACAGAGATCAAGTTCTCAACCGCTGTACACTAATACAAAAATATTGACGGCTCTTGACAACTTTGCTTGGACCGAAGATATTCAACATATGTTGAAGTTACAAAGTCAATTATAAGTTTGTTTAAAAGTAATATTTATAATAACACATGAAATATAAACATAAGTACAAATAATGGTTAAACAAATTTGAGGATAGAACATAAAAGTCAGCCCAAGAAGATAAGTATCTGAGCACTAGAGCTGGCGGCGATGTGAAACGCGCGGTCTACACAACCAGATAGTGTTCGAGGCTGAGTTCAGATAACTTATTCTTTCTAAAACTATTAGATTAACAGTAGTCGTATATATATGAAACAGCGAACGCTATTTTACTCTTTTTATACATGCATGCGAGACTTGGATACGGGATGCCAAAAAGGACACCTTGGAATAGGTCATGTCTATTTGAACATGTGTAAATTACTATTATAACAGGTCGTCAGAGACGGTGCGAGGGGGTGGGTAATAGGGGCAGCTGCCCAGAGTCCCGCGCCTTAAATTATAATTAAGGCCCCGCGATTCTGATATAACTGAACTTAAAATATTTTATTAATATAAATTATAAAACCCAACATTTATATTGCTCAGGGCCTCGCAAACTCTAGCACCGTCACTGCAGGTCGGTTTACTACAATAGTTATTTTTGTAAAATTGATTAATTACTAAGTAATCTAAATAAAATATATATAAAAAGGATGATTAAAACAGAAATACATTTATCAATTAATAATATATAATTAAGCATTACCAATTATAATTTATAAATATGCTTTCTGAAAATTCGTTGGATATTGTCGGGGCGGAACCCATATGGCCTCATCAAAAATATTTTCGGTGAACACCGATGAAACATTAGTAGTAATACATCATACATAAGTTATACATTTACAATAAATACATATTTAAGTGTTTGTGTATTTTATTGTTGTTATACAACAAATATGATTTATAACAAAGCTGGGCAAGTTAGTCATTTTTTTCCGGTGTATATTAGTTGCGGTCAAAATCAAAAATTACGTACTAGTTGCGGTCACCCAACAAAAAGGTTACATACTAGTTGCGATCATTCAAAATATAAATCAAGTATATATGGTATATACGATGCTATTTTATTTACAAAAACGTTTCAACATTTTTCTTTCCATTTTATAAACAGACTTAGGACTCTCTACACTATTTTTATCGTGTAGGTTTGAAATCACAGAAGTAATTGTGAAAAGTCACGCGGCAACTTCGGGTGAACATTCATTCTTGCAGTGTGTATATTTTTTCTAATCAATGTAACGCCATTTGACCCCAGTACACTGAGTACTATACTTGACATCTCAGAAAAAAAAATTTTAGAGGGACCCTCGCTCAACTGCTCCACTGCTTTACGTTTAACACTGTAACTAACCTTTTGCCGTACCATTGATTGGTGATCATCTAGTTCGTGATTATACTACTATTGCAGGGGCGTATACAAGGGGCGATGTGGGAGTTAGATCCCCCCACTCATAGATCTTTTAAAAATTGTATAAATTAGTATTCTTAATGTAAGAAAATTATAAGGAAACAAAACAAATATTTCAAGGATTTATTGTTAATTATTATTTTGACACATTCAATATATATATATATATATTATATCATTTATTATTTAAATGTGAAAATCCTTTGGTTTAGGAATTTTTCTTCCATAGTAATTTGTTTGCAATTGATCCCCCCCCCCATACAAAAGTTTTATGTACACCACTGTACAATTTTATTTATCTTATTTACAAACTTTACAGATAAGTAACAGATAGGTAATAGAACCACAACTGTTAGATTCTTATCTCAAAAATCATCTCTGACCGCAACTCGGATGCAGCCTTTTTTTCAACTAGTTGAAGTTAAGTTACTTTAATAAAAAAACTAAGTTAGAATATATGTTAGTTTCTGAAACTGTCCAAATTTCTCAGTGGCATATCCATGGGGGGGGGGGTCAGACTTCCCCATGAACCTGAGATGGTAAATTAACTTTTACATGAAATACGGTTTTTTCTTTAACATTTTTATATTTTAGAATTTTGATTTGGAAATCATATTAATAGTTTGTATAAACACTATAAACGTATTATAAACACACACACACACACACACACACACACTCACTCACACATCACAAAAAATTCAATAGGGGGAGTGTGACCACTCACCATATATAATCAGGTGAATCCTTAATATATGTGGTTTTTATTTTTAATCTATTGCCGGATCCACTCTTAGAACTGATTTTTGTGTAGATTTTTTTAACATCTGTCCGTGTTTTAAATGTTACACTTGTGTTTTATTTGACTTTTCACTAATTAGTATGGACCCGAAAAAAAGTCCAATTCAGTATTCACAGCCACGCATAATTTGATTTTGTTATAAAATGATCTACACTAAAAAAATTTGAAATGTGTATTTCACATATAATCAATTCCTTAATACGGATCCGTGGGGGAGGGGGTGATCGCCCGTTTGCCCCCCCCCCCCCCCTAAAAAACGTCCATGCAATAATTCTATAACAATTAGGAAATGCTATGAAATCTGAACCACGGAATAGATAAAATATAGATAATATATTTAATCTATTCTGTGTCTGAACCATTAATAATATTCATTATCTATCATTTATTGTCTATATCTGAAATGGACTATGATAATATTATTATCACAGTTGTTCTGTGTTATTATCTTAGTTCTTATAAATCATTATTTTGTGATTATAATATTTTAAACATTTATTAAATTGTCATTATTATGTTGTTCAGGTTCTGAAGTATAAAAAAAATCTTGTTTCTGAAGTTTAAAAAACATCTTGTTCAGTTTTTATTAAAAACTAGTTTTGCATAAGGAAATCTAAGTATGTTCTTATTGAATTTAGGAATAAATTGCTACAGTTTATTATTTGATGACTAATAAAGTATTAAGTCATTGTTAAATTTTTGTTACATTCTATTAAATAATAATTTCAGAATGACATCTGCTTCGAGTACAAGTGCTCGATCACTTTTTGGTGATTCTAAAAATTTGTTGAGTGAACGAGTGAAGTTAAACATTAACAATATGTCATCAGTTATCAAACAAATTCATAAAAGTTCCAAAAGTCATGAAAAATTAAATCAAACAATCAAAAATTACTCATTACTTGAATCTAATATTGATCGTACAGAACATAATTTAAATCAATTAAGAAATGTTTCTACAAATTTTAACCAACAATACAATGAATTACGAAGATCAATATATTTGATAGAAGAAGTTAAAGAACATGTTCAAACTATGCAAAGATAGTTGGTATATTTCATTAGACAATTCCAAACTAGTTATTATTACTATATTTTCTAATTTATGAATTTGTTTTTATTTATAGATTTATGTAAAGTAATTTTTATAATATGTAATGTTGAATTTTCTTAGTTATTTTATGTATTTCTGAAAAAAAAGACATGTACCTACATTTGAAGTATTTTTTGTTTAATATTTTTAAGTAAAAAATGTAATACATTTTAAGTTTTACAGTAATATATAGTACATACATCTGGACTATCTGAATCATCCGGTTTTGTACAGAATAGAATTTTGAATAATACACTATTTAAAGCTTGGTTTGTTTTAACTGTTGTTTATAAAACAATTAAAACGAAATTTCAAATAATTGGTGTGGTAGTTTTGGTTGTACACAGAATTACCTGATTTTCCTTCATAGAATTGTTTTTGTTGATACTAATATTTTTTAAAATCTCATTTTATTGTACATCTAGAGCAGGGGTCAGCAAGTAATATACATTGGAATCCTAAAGATTAAAATAATAAATCAATGAGGTCCAGTGAAAAATATCTTTTTCAAATTTTTATATTTTAAAAATAACAGCATAAAAATAATTATTTGGTAATTACAATTAATTTATATTAAAAATTACAATATTAGGAGTATGGAAATAAAAGTTTACAGGGTTAGAGTATTGCCTTCCTAGGTTCGCCAGTTGCCAACCCCTGATCAGGAATATTGAAGATACCACTATGTCAAATTTTAAGTTCATATATTTTTTCGCTTTTAAATTTAGCAATGATCAATGAGTGAGTGGTATTTGCACTTTTGTTTAAATAAATTTTATTTATTTATAGCTGAATTATCTGTCATCATCCAATAAGAAAATTGTGAGTATTATATTCCTTAGGGGTGTTACTCACTGTAGAAGCTATGCTTTTTAAGTGTAAATCATTCAAAATAACAATTTAATAATAATTTGTAATGCATTGTAATAGGTAAATATTAAATATAACCATACAATCAGAAAAAGTGGTGAGTATCGTTTTTGAAGAAAAAGTTAGTTGCTCTTGGAAATTATTTTCGTTTAGGCATGTTCACCATTTTCTTGGTGCACATTGAGATATGTGATAACTAGGTTACTTTCTATTTTGTCAGTTATGGTAACAACAAAACAACAATTGCTAGTTTTTTGGACCTATCAACAAAATCAATTAAGTAGTTTGGAGGGTATAGATAGAAACAATTTTTGTGTTATATAAGTATAGATAATATTTTTTTTTCTAATATATTAATTATTTATTATGTTAAAAAATGAAAAACAAAGCTTTAATAAATAGTTTATGTAAAAAATGTATAGTAAATTAATTATTTCTCATGTAATGAAATGTTCAAAAGCTAATACAGGGACACTCCTACTCATAATATTAAAAATTGAATTAAATTAAGTATAATTTAAAGGAATAAGAATAATTGTACTCTGTTTATGTTATACTTGTTAAAAACAAATGATTAGTTTAAAATTACCATTTTGTATTAATTATTTTTATTGTAATACAAAATTCTAACTTTTCATGTAAAATGAATATGATTTATTTTTCTTCCATTTATTAAGTATCTATACTATAAATATCTGATAAATAAGTTTAAAAAAATAAAATAGGTAAATAAAAAAACATTTTTATTAAAAAATTTTTAATACTAGATAAAAATATAATATTTTATAATAATTCAACATTAAATTAAAAATGTATTAATGGTAAAATGTCACCAAATTTTGCTTCAATTTTTATATCTACGCAATCATCAGCTCTGGTTGGTCCTATATTTACTATAGCTACAGGTTTATTTAAAGATTTGGTTTCTAATACTATTCTATAACCTGAGTATACAAATAAAGAAGACCCCATAACTAGAAGTGAATCACAATCTTCCACAAAACTATTTACCTTCTGGACACGGTTTTTTGGAATGTTATCTCCAAAAAATACAATATAAGGTATTAATAAGTTTCCTTTACACTTTGGACATTTAGGTATATTGAATCCACCAATTTGTTCCTGTTAAATCAAATAAAAATAGAGGATGATTATAGTAAACTTATATACATATGACAATATTTCTATCTATTTATTTTTATTTTGTATACATCAAGTTTTTTACTTAATTTTTATTTTCTAAATCTAAAGCAAAATTTTAACTAATTTGTAAAAAATTAAAATTCAAACTAATTATTTTAGTTTTTTTTTTTTTTAATATGTTGTTAGTCTCGCCATAATCAAAATTACCTCACTTTCTTTACATCTTTAATAAAAAATTTACATTTTATATTTCAACTATTGATACTCATATGAGTTAATAAAATATAATCAATAACATTATTAAAAGGTATACCAAGTGTAAATGTTTGAAATATAAAATATAAATATTTTAATAAACATCTAAAAAATGTGACTATAGCATGACTAATGTTGGGTTAATTAAAGTTAATTAAGCATAGGTGCATCAATATATTTTAATTCAGTTTTTGTTAATTAACTTCACTCATCTCAATTGCAAATATTTAATGTAAAGATATTTATTCTTACTGGAGTTAATTCAACATCACCATCGGGTCGAACACTAAACAATTTTGAGATAGTCACTTGAGGATTTAAGTTGGATAAAATATATTGAAATTGATGTCTATGAGTTGAATAATCACATTCTAAACAGTGTACAATATAAGCAGTTCCATGTAATTCAAGAACATTTTTACTTCCAGCTTTAGTATGCAAGTTGTCAACATTCTGAGTAATAATGTGAACAAGTTTATTTTTATCTTCTAATTTTTTCAAAAATGTATGTGCATAATTAGGTAACATTGATGAAAATCTTGGCCATCCTATATAGTTTCTAGCCCAATAACGCAAACGAATTTCGGGTTTACTAATAAATTGTTGGTATATTACTGGACGATTTTTACTTCTTGCATATAATCCAACATCAGCAGATCGATAATCAGGTATTCCACTTTCAGTTGATATACCTGCACCTAAATTATACAGACCAACTTATAACAAATAAATCATAAATTTATGATTTCCTATACCAGTTAATACAAGGATTTTTTTGTGTTCTTGAATAAAACGTTCAAGAGTTTTTGCATCTGATAATTGAACAGGTGCGTGTTTTGGTACAAAACTTGATTTAGATCTCAAAATTATTCTTTGACTTGAATTAGAAAGTATAACACTCAATTTAAAATTCATTTTCATTGTACGTAAATTCTCTAAAAGTCTGATGAAAAAATTTTAATAGTATTTACTTTAAAATTAAAAAATGAGCTGTACAGTCTATGATTATAAATGTATAAATTATATTTGTCAGTGTTCTTATCTGATATCACTTACACTAAGATAAAGATTATCTATGGGTTCGTACCTATAAACATAAAAAATTTATTTTCTAGTCTATAATACTATGTCAAGGTGGATATATCCACTTTATTCTATGCTCATACCACGATTAAAAATATATCTAAATCTGTAAAGGATAAATAAAGTGTATCTTTAATCACGGACTGTACTACAGATTACACGAAACGTTAATTAATGTTATCTATGGTTGTACAATGGTCAGAACTGAATATTATTTTTTTCGTTATCAAATCAATAATTATCATATTCTTTAAATGATTAGACACATAAAGAACTTTTTATGTATTAGCGTCATCTTTTCATTTCATTTTTAAAAATTGAATAAAGATTATTTTTCCGTGTCTTATATCTAACAAATTATAAAACTGAATTCATATAAGTTTCATTTCGAATGATTATATAAATAACTAAATTATGTATAATAGTTCAACTGCCATTAATACAGTAATGGGTCTTATGTCTCATCTAACTGCTTCTGATTTAAAAGAAATATTAAATGACGATAGTAAATTTGAACAGTATGCTAATGAACTGAAACCAGTAAGTATTTTTAATTTTTTTTATTAACATTAACCCCAAAATAACTGAGTACATATAATATATATTTATGAATTATATTAAATCAGTGCTAATAATTTCAAATGTAATGTATAAGAAATTAATTTATATCCAAAATATTACAATTAATTTTAATAAGAACTATAATTTCTATGGTTGTAATATCCAATTGGTTATTAAATTATGACTTCGATTAATAAGTATTTACCAAGTATTAATGTTTAGAATAAAGAAATAGATACAGAAAAGGAGATGCTAATTGCAAGTAATCAATCATTGGCCGAATTTAATCTCAATAAAGAACCTGAATTAATCAGTGCTAAAGAAAGATTATGTGAAATGTATGATGAAGCAGAAAAACTCTATAAGAGCGTAACTGAAAAAGTAAATACTATAAGTAAGTATTAATATTTTATTGAGTTGTTTTACAAAATTAATTGTATTAAATATATTTTAGTATAAATTTAAAAACTAAAGTAATAGATATCTCTGATTTTGGTTTTTTAATTTTTAATGTTAGATTAGTATTCATGAAATATGCTTTATAAATTATTCTTTTATAGTTTATAATGACTTCCATAAGTACCCTAAAACTGTAACTTTTAAAAAATAATTAATTTTTATATTATTAAATGGTTAATACTCATAAATAAATAAACAAATAGTTTTTATATAGAAATAAATAAATAAAAGCTTAGCTTGGAATATTATTATATTTGTGAAGTATGATTGGTTGCAAATTAAAAATGCATCATCAGATATATAGGATAGACAATTATTATGAATAAAACAAATTTAAAATATAAATTTTATTTTATTGATTAAATATTTATTTATTTATTTTTAATAGTTAAACACATAGGTATCTCAAAAGAAATCCTAGATAAGTAGTGATACAAAATAAAAATAATTACAGTTATACTCCAAATTTGTTTATTATTTTTATTCTTTAAACTGGCCCATGAATTTTGTAACACAATATTAAAAATTTTTAAATTTACAATGATTTATAAAATTATTATCTTTCTTTACTAAATTCAACTATATATTTCCTTTTTCTTGTGCAATTCTGTTTTGTTTTTAATTATTTAATGATAATAATATATTAATTGAAATTAGCGTCTTCATGTAGTGGTAAGTTTAAAATTGCAGTTCATATGCATTGAAGGTATAATAAAAGGAATGTCCATGAAGAATTATACCATATACTTCATTTAATAATACATTTTTTATTTTATTTTCAACTAAAGACAAATAGTTTTAATTTAAAGTTTTTAAGATAATAAATACAGTGGAACTTGAATAACTCAAAACTTTCAAGTTGAATTTTTGTTAATTCAAAGAAATGCCTTACCCATTCAGATATGCAATAAGATTTACATTTACATTTTCTTGATAATTCGAATTTTGCCAACTCAAATTTCTCAATAAGTCAAAGTCATTTGAGTTAAATTTTGGACTATTACTTATATTTTTCAACATATATTACCAAAAATTACTGAAATAATAAACTTAGTGCATGTATAAATAGTGTATGTTCATATATAACAATAATAAATAATAAAGAAATCCCTAACGAGCTAAATGATTGAGTGATGAGAAAGATTTGAATATTGATGACGATGTGGAATCACCTTTGTTTTTAACTACTCTTTCTCAGGCATTAGTTGGTTTAAAGGTATTTATTTATTTACAAAATTGTATTTGTGAACAACTAGAAATTCGAGGCAAATTTTTTTCCACTCACAACATAGTTGAAAACTTTACAGATATACAATAAATAATCCTTATACATTTATTGTGTAATCCATATACAATAAAAATAATTAAAATTATGGAATTTCTTCCAAAATCATTATATATATATATATATTTATTTATTTATTTCAATGTACAATACTTTTTTGAAAATTGTAATTCATATATACTATTCATATATACATATATATTATATAAAATATAAGTAAATAAATAAAATTATAAAATGAAATTTTTGTGTTGTACAAATAATAACATATTTTCAATAACTCAAATTTTTTTTTTTGACCTTAACCAATTCGAATTATTGAAAATTTCTGTAAAACAAATTTTTAATAGCTCAATTATTTGTTCCCCCGACCAATTTAAGTTATAGAGATTCCACTGTACATAAGTAACAGTACTTGAGTAGATAGTATTATTAATTTTTTTTCCATTTAGGTTGTCAAGAAAAAATATAGTAATTTATAATTTCAAATATTGTATAACATTTAACCTTAAACTCTTTCGCTCCAAATAATATAAATTTATTTCCCTTATCTACTATTTACATATTTTAAAAATAAAATATAGATGTTATAAATGTCTAAAAACATTTTCTAGAACAACATAAAGGGAATATGAATCCAGAAACTATTTTAGCATTGTTACAAACTGCAGCTTCTGAAACTGAAGAAGAATCAGATGTAAGTTCAAAAAATGCTAGACAAAAATGGAAATATTTTAATTGAATTTTTTGATATTTTAGAAATCAGCTGAGCAATTTTTAAGTGGTGATACTAAAGATCTAGAAGGTTTTGTAGACGAATTCCTGAAGCATCGTAAAGATATGCATTTGCGTAAAGCTAAGGCAGATAAAATGGCTGAACTTCTTAGTAGACGCAATAGCTCCTACAGACCATTAAATGACAATATTCAACATGTAACAGCAGGGTTTTCTCAGCCTGGTTATCCTCAATCGTTTTATTTTCAACCAACTTCAATGCCATATCCTAATGTACCCATTAATATGCCCATGCCAGGAAATCCATTCATAAACAGACACTTTTAATTTATATCTATCACATGAAGAACATCAACAATGTTATATTTATTATTTTTTATTATAATACATTTATAAATTTGAATTATGTAAATAGAACAAAGTATAATTATTGTAATGTTAATGGAATCACTAATCTTATTGTTACCACCTCATTTATAAACTTAATTTATCTTGCTATGATACTACTGATGGAGTATACGTGTTTTAAGTAATAAATTAGGTGTATTAGTTCTTAGTTAATAATTTATGATACAGCAAACGGTTTGAATATTGAATTATAATTTATTATAAAATACAATTTTAAAATAAAAATACTCAAATTTTTTAAACCTTAATTTGAAAAACAATTTATTGTAATATAATAGTTTCAATATTATTAATGTTATAGTTCAGTATCATATTAAGTTTTGTAAAATGTGTTTTGTTTTTAAAACAAAAAAATGGTTTTACTAAAATAAAGTGAATATATTATTATAAGGCAATGCAGTAAAATGGCTTATTAATTAAAATACTAATATTTTTGTTTGTGTATAATAAAATAGTTTTCTTAACAAGTCTTAAAGGAGAAAGGAGAAACAAATATTTTCTTATTTATAATTTTTTTATACTTTGAGTACTCGTGTTAAAACATCATTGACAAAAATATCAAGATCAAATATTTTAGATACCCTCTATATAACTGGTTGCTATAAAGGAAATGAAATTAAAAAAAAATTGTTATTTTTTATCTAAGTGTAAAGAAAAATTAAAATAAATTGAATTATGTTCAATTTCTTAAAACAATTGTCACTTTCCATTACATTGTATTTATCTTAAATATTATATTTTAATTAATAAACACAAATTGAAAATTAAACATACTTACTTATAGATGTCTGGTTTTATTTATGTATGATACATTTTAATAGAAGCATAATACTTGATAAACATAAAATAATCATACATCTAATAACTTTTGTTTATTAATTGAATATAACATTTTACAGTTATACTCATTAATAGATAAATTGATAAATACATCTGTAATTTAAATACTTACTTTTTCTTTAATAGGATATTTATGGTCTATATCATAGTCCTTAAACAAATAAAAATCAATAGATTTTGATTATAGTTTCATGATTCTAATTTATTCTATGATGTATTATATTTACAATCAAATTAGTCAAATATATTAAAAATATTTTTCTCTGAAATATCATTTATTTAGTATTATATTGGCATATACAGTATGTAAATTAATTGGAAAATCAATAGTTATTACTCCTAATATAATGCAAATTTAGTTACGTTTTTTTTAACACAATATGTGACTTATAGCTCATCTTTTACCACTGTTAAAAAAAATCAAAATTCAAAACCGACAAAAATTACGAAAATAGCTACTTTGTAGAATTACTTATAAGTTACTCAAAGAAAAAAATTTTGATATCGGTTAAATTTTGAATGAATGAGAGCATTTTATATTTTCAAAAAAACACAGTAAATTGTAAAATTGTATGGTTTCTAAATTTTTAAATAGATAATATAAAACTAATAATATGATATTAGGTTATGAAGTACACACAACTCATTTTATTTTTTGTAATATTTTTGTTTTTTACTGATTGTCATTCATTCAAAATTCAACCAATTTCAAATTTTTTTTTCTCTGAGTAAGTTGTAATTCTACAAAGAGGTTATTTTCGAAGTTTTTTAAAATTTCGGATTTTTTTTTTTTAACCTTGGTAAAATATGGGCTATAAGTTAAATATTATGGCCGAAAAAACTGAACTTCAATATCTGCATTATATTAGGAGTAATAACTACTAACTTTCCAATTAATTAACATACTGTATATTCATTCAGTAGTATCAGAAAATAAATATAACCCATTCTTTGACATCTCACATAACTCTATTGTGACAAATTATTGTTTTGGATTTTAATTTTTTGATAATGACTGAAATAAATAATAATTCATGAATAAATAAACTTTTAGGGTCAATAATAGTAGGTAAAATGAACTTTAGTATAATTTATAGCTATTTTTACTTAGTATTAACTTAGTATTAGTTAAACTTCATTGTGCAAAATCGAACATATTATTTATTTGTATACAAAAGTCTAGTAGTAAATATAACAGATTTAATAGATATAAATTGCATATACAGGAAAAAAAATGCAATTGACATTAGATATTTAAGAGATTACAACAATTAAAATGAGGAATGACTACAAATATAAACTATCATAGCTTAAATAAATGATTGGTAACATAAAAAAAAAGATTAAATACAAATATGGTAGGTACAGTATTTTAAATAACTTCAATAGAGGATAAAATCTAAAAAAAGAAATTTAACTTAATGGGAATGTTGCTCATTTTTTTAAAATACGATTTAATTCTTTGTTTTGCCGTTCCATATTTATATCAGCTTTGTCTGCTTTACCAAGAATGTTTTCAACTAGATCATTTTGAGAATCAATTTCTTCGCCGAGTCCCAATGCTAAACCTAATTATAAATATGAAATACAACAAAATATTATATAATTAAATCAAATAAATTAATTTTACTATTTTCAAAAATTAATATGAATAAGATACAAGGTTAAAAGTGTTATGAGCAATCTATAGAATAAATGAAATATAGGTCATATGTAATTTCAATATTTTACCTTTTAATCTAGTTACTGATCCAAGAATTTGATCCAAATTATTATCTAATGTAGATTGTACATTGGTTGGAGTAGTTAATTCATCGTCTACCAAACCTCTTATTTTTAAACCTAAAAATATTTCAAAATTATATCAATTGAAAAGTAAATAAAATAATTTAAAAATAAATAACTACCAGGATGTTGTTCCATGGATTTTATGTTAGAATTTGCTTGAGTTAAGGTTTCACTTAACGTACTTCTACGCACTTCATTTGTTAATGGTGATCTACTTGACTCTATTTCAGTTGGGGTATTTGATGGAGGTAAATTGGATTTACCACTAAGCATATTCTTAAAACTTCCAAAAATGCTCTATAAATTACAATTTATTATAAAATAATAAAGTCAATACGTACATCCTTAAATATGATAATATTGATTTTATGGTAAGTTAAAATTGTAATATAATTTATGTTATAATAATATGTTTAATAATTTTATAAATAGTGACAGAAGATATTATTTGTGATTTAGCACATTAAATTATTGATATAGATATACACTCAGTTTACTCTTAGCTCAATTAAATCAAATTTTACATCTCTATAATAAGAGGATAGGATATAATAGCGTAAAACAAATTTATAAATTAACTATTCCTTACAAAAAAAAAATAAAATAAAACTCGTAAGTAAATTTAATTTTAAGAAGTTATACCACATCAATTTATTTAATAAGTAATATATTTCTGTACATTTAGTCCAGAAGTTAGTAATTTAAAAACTAAATTTAAGTATTGAATTAAAATTGTTTTAAGTTTTTTTTTAAACTAATTTTAAAAAATATTTAAAGACAGTATCTAACAAAAAATGAATCTTGTATAAAATAGAAAATATCTACAACTCATATTTATTTTATTAATAGCAAGTTTTTAACAACACACTATTACTATGATTATCTATTAATAAATTAAATAGTTTATACATAGAAACTTAGTCTAGAGTATTATTATATTTGTAAAATATGACCAGATTTTCAAATTAAAAATTCATCGTCAGATATATACTAAGTCAATAAAATTGTGATTGAATATGAAAAAATGAAATTATGACTGTATTTTACGAATATAATAACACTCTAGATTGTTTTTATTTATTTGTTTATTTTTTATTATACATAAACTATTTGTTTATTTAATTATACATTTTTATATTATTAACAATTATTTTATTATTAGTTATCAGTTACTTACTTTAATGCCTTGTATATGTTTTTGACTAACACGAAGGTTTGAATTAATTTCATCAAGTCGTCTGTCGGTATTTTGCAATTGTTCTCTTTGTCTTACTAATTCCTTTAATAGTTAAAATAAAATATATAAATGATTTATAATAAATTATAATATTTTCAAAGTAATTATTTACTTCGGCTGTAGCTGCACCAATATTTTCTGACTCTCTAAGTAAACGTAGCGTCCTTTCAGTTGAATTTAAAGTTCTTTGTTCTACATCCCTTGTAGTTTCAATAACTTGTTGTTTTTGTCGATTTGCATTTTCAAATTCTTGATTTCCATAATTGTTACCCATTAAATCATTTCTATAACCTAAATTAGGTCGGACACGAGATAAGAATTCATTGTCATCCACATCATCTACATCATCGAATATGCCCCGTGATGAATCGCTCACAAAACGATTTTTCGACATTTTGTTGTATAATAAAAATGTATAAATATTTAGTAATAAAATAGAGTTCACAAATTTCAAGTTAAATAAATAACTATTTCGTAAGTTAAAATAAATCGTTTTCAATTCAATAAAAATTAGGTAAATAAATCTACAATAAATATTTAATCTGTAAAATCAGGATAAGTTTTTGTAACTTATTCTATAAACTCTAAAATATTTTTATCAAATATTTATGTACCTATATATCATATAGTATAAATCATGGATTCATGGCTTAATAACTTTATTTAGCTACGAATTAAATAGTTCTTAACCTCTTTGTTTATTATCACTTCGTCACAGATTTTTAATGATCACGAATCTAACATCAATAACTTAAAATTTTCCATTCTTATTTCTTTGTTCTATTAATATAATAATATATGACTATTGTTATATTATTGTTTGTGTTATTGTCCATAGAATAGAGATAAGTTTTTTTTATAATCATAAAATATTCGTAAGTGATGAAAAAGCATAATTTTATTAGGTTGATGTGTTATGTACATTTTTATGTATTTCAAATTTAGGCTACATCTTTTCATAGCGTCTTGAATATTTTCGATTTGTATGGAATCTAAGAACTAAATATAACAACAACAAAAACTATAAAAATACTCTATAAGTAAAATAATGATTTATTTGAAATTGCTTGTTTGAGAAATTTTATTTTGATACGATAATTATTTTTTAACAAATTTACTTTTGTTAAATAAATCAAATATTTATCGTGTACATTTGTTGTGACTAAAATGCCTGTGGCAATGAATCGAAGACGTGTTAGTAATTTTACTTATGTCAGTCCCTGTGTGAAATATATGATTTTTCTACTAAACTTTTTATTCTGGGTATGTACTAATTTATAGTTACATCAAATACGATCAAAATTAATAATTTATCGAAATTTAGTTATTTGGTGGTTTATTGGTGGCTGCTGGTACTTTTGCGTTTTATGAAAAATGGAACACCATGGGTTCCATCAAGTTGAACACATTCTCAGATGTTATACTAAATATTTCATTGGTCTTGATCATAGCTGGACAAATTATATTCATTGTTAGCTTTGCTGGATGTATAGGTGCCCTACGCGAAAATACTACATTACTTAAATTTGTAAGTATCTTTATAACATTAATATTTAATTTTAATTAATTATAATTATTTTATTTACAATTATAAAAATCTACTTTATTTTTATAATGTATTTTACTTAACATTTATTAATTTAAGCTTGCTCTTGCTTGCAAAATAGATTATAGTATATGTTAGCTACATAAGTAGATTACAAATATTATAAACCTAGGGAGTTTATGACAATATATTGAAATTTCAATTTGATTAGAAAATATGCAATTGAAGGAGGTGAATGAAATGAAGTCTAATTTACCTATATAATATTATATCTTATATAGTATAGTTAATGAACTAATTCTCTACGGTGATAACTGGCATTTTATTGCTTCACCTATATATTTTCATTAATTTTGTAACATACTCACAAGGTTAAAGGTGAATTAGGATTATTCCTCAGATAATTCAGTATTATTTAACCCTAAATAACAATTTTTTTTGTTTGTATTAGAGATGTTACTGTTGCATCAATTAAAATATACATTATATTTTCTTGAAATTCCAATTTCATGATTTATTTATTTAATAAGTTATTTAATAAGTGTTATTTAATAAGGCTTCAAGATATTTGATTAATCAAAATCATACTCAATTGATTATCATGCTCATGCTATATTACTGACTATAAATCTTTATACTTTGAAATTTAAGACAAATATATTAAATAATGAATTAGGTAAATTAAGTTTTTACCCATATTGTTTTTAATTTAAATTGTTTTTAGTTTACCATAGGGAACATATCAATCAAATAGATATTGATTTTTATTGTTCGTAAAAAAGATATATTTCTGTAATTATTTTATATTTTAAATTATAATTTGTTTTTTTTTTTTTTTGACAGTTTTAGATTTATAAGTCAAGTTTAGTTAATCAATAATTAACCTTAGCATGAATAAGCACGATTAAATATCAATTATTTTCCCCCCTCGTTTTTCACCCAACTATTTGGGGTCGGCCATCCTTGTCCTAAACCTCCACTCATTTCGATTTTCTGCATCCCCTATGCATACACCAACAGACCTCATATCATTCTCAATTGTATCCAACCATATCTCTTTTGGTCTTGTTCTTCCTCTTTTCCCTTCAAAGTTCATTTTCAGTACGATAAAATACCAAATAATAGACATTTTTTATTATAAATATAAACACTAAAATTAACTCTTAGATATAAAAATATTTTTCAATGTCATTTGATTTTGGTCATTGTATAAAAAAAATAGGTACCTGTTGTTTTGTTTTAAAGTGAAAGTTTTTGTTTTTAAAGTTAGATGTGTCATAGATTTTTAGTTTTAAAAGTTCATAAGTATTGCAATGAAGTAATTTTTAAATTTTTATATGATTATAGTTTTTTTTTTTTTTTTTTTTTGTAAAGTTAATCAACAACTAGTCAGTCTATTAATTAGTCTAGAAACATTTTGCTTCCATAGTTTTTTTTTAATTTTTATTACATGACTTGGAACTTAATAAATCAAAACTCTTTACAAAAAAAGTGGTAAAATGATTCAATCAATAACATTAAAAAATAAAATAAAAGATAACGTTTTATTAATTTTATAGCATTTTAAAACTAAAATTTAATTGTTAATACCAAGAAAGCAAAACATTTAATGTTAAAGATGGAAGTATGTAATAATTCCATTGGACATTTTTATACATTCTATTCAATTCTAAATTAATAGATCAAACTATAAAAAAATATAATTATAAATATATCTGGGATATATATGTCTATATGGGTAAATGCAAAGTAAAATGTATAATGTATGAAATGAATCAAATTTGTATAAAGACAATCCCTGAATATAAACATAAGAAAAAATATGCTAATTTTTCATGTTCTGAGTCCTATTTGGTTTACCAACAACCTTAAACTGATTTAGAAAAAATAACCATATAACTCTTACCAAAATTATTTGTTTCTGTAGTTGAGGGTGCATTTTTTATTCAATGACAACTACACAAAGATGATAATTATTTATATTTCTTCAATATAAATTTAAATTTATTTCTTCGAGAACGTTTTTTATTTTCTATAGTGTGAACCATGCAGTAGTGACCATTAAGTATATTTTGTTGATAATAGTGTTTTGAATGATATATCATTTAAAATGGGTTTTAAATTAAATTTTTCTATGGTTTAATTTAAGTTTTTAATGTGATTAAAGCTTAAATTTGGATTTGGAGTTACCATTTTGATAAAAATTGAAGCCTTCATTAATTTTGTCACTAAAGACATTTTTATCATAAATTGTCTTAAATTATAGTTTATTACTAATTATTCCTTATAAAGTTGATGTTATATTTTAAATGTGTTACATAAATCAAGTTCTTCATATTAATTTTAATTTTACCATGTAAAAATAAATACTTAACTTTTAATTGTTGAGAATCGTTTCCTTGGTATTTTTAATATTTAACAATTGTTAATAACACTAATAATCATAATATTATGTATGATAAATATTGATTGCAGATTTAATTATATTATTTTAACTATATTATTTGTGTTAAAAACAATTTTATACCATATGATAGAATGTTTAACAGAATGAAACTTTTTCATATAGGAGTGAGTTGTGTTTTTATTTTTGTTACAGTTATTATATTCTTATTTTAATATGAGATTAGAGAAAGAACATTGTAGTTTTAATGCTTTCCCTTTATTTCAGTTGTCTTTCAAAAATATTGCTGCTCAGATTGCAAATATTTATGGCATTGATCAAAAATTATTACCAAAATTAAACTGTAGTTCAAAAAAGTCATCCTGTTCCATTAAAGATGAGATTATTTTTAAACAACTTGG
Organism: Sipha flava; assembly: GCF_003268045.1. Taxonomy (NCBI): domain Eukaryota; kingdom Metazoa; phylum Arthropoda; class Insecta; order Hemiptera; family Aphididae; genus Sipha; species Sipha flava. The sequence goes on from NW_020273099.1 coordinate 2,333,089, forward strand.
TTGTTATGATTATTTACTTAATTTACAAACCAAGACTTCATTATTCACTAATGATATAAATCCAATAAATGATAATCAATTTCAATTTTATAAACAATTTGTTTTTGTTAATAGAGACCAAATACTAAACTTAATGTATAGCACAATAGAACAGGCAAATAATAGTGCTTGGAGGTTGCATAGACAAACTAGACTCTCAGCCAGTTCTAAAGCTCATCAGATAAATACAAGACGTAATCGAAATGAAGAATTAGCTGAACGATTTGTTAAAGATAAAAAAATTATAGGAAATGGATTAAAATATGTAGAATATGGAATGAGAATGGAAGATTTTGCTATTAAAAAGTATTCAGATATATATAATGTTCATGTTATAAAATGTGGCTTGGTTATACATCAAAAACAACCTTGGATATGTGCAAGCCCAGATGGCTTAGTTGTCAGTAAAAATAAAATAAAAAAGTTATTAGAAATAAAGTGCCCATATACTTGTAAAGATACTTTGTTGATTAAAGAAGATGATGGACATTTAAGAGTTCCATACTTGCAATATAATGATAAGAAAACTATTATTCTTTTAAAAAAAAATCATAATTATTTTTCACAATGTCAAATTCAAATGTATTGTACTGGATTAGATGAATGTGATTTATTTATTTGTACTAAACAAGACTGCATAACTATTTCTGTTAAAAGAGACAATATATTTCTTGAAAAACTAGTCAAGAAAATGGAACATTTTTATTTTAACTACTACTTACCCGAATTAACAAAAGTCAATTCATAATTTTAAATTTTTAACGAATAAACCCATTTAAATTTTAATATGTATACTATTTTATCAATAAAATATATTTTATTATATTATTATTATATTTATTTATTTTTATAACTTAACTTGTAAAAAAAAACTCATTATAAATCAACATATAAATTAATTGTATATATTTTTAACTTATTATGATTCTCCAATTGAACAGTAAAAATTTAATTGGACATCACTGTTCTGCGAATCTTTAATTTTAAGTGTAGATTATTTGGTATTTTTTAGATAATATTTTATCTTATTTTTCATATTCAATATATAAGTTTATTTTTGTTATTTATAGGAATATTTAAAAACTAAAGTTATAGCTTAAATTATTGGATATTATTTTGAAGTCTAGTATGATTATTAATTGAAATAGCTAACATTTGTTTCCAATATACTAAGTATATAGTCTATAACTTTTTTTATCAACAATATTTGTGAGTTTCTGACTTATCTTACTTAAAAGTTGGATGTTGTGTGTTAATTAGAATTCTGTTGAAGTATAATAATATAGTATTCATGTGAAATATGAAATAAAATTGAATTGGAAATCATCTAAATTATTTTAAATATTTATTAAATACCTTTGAGTTTATTAATAAATTTGTATTGCTTTTGATTATTAAATTATTATAATAAATAATTAAGTAAATGTTTAACTGACAGTATAAAATATTTTATAAATATATAATCACCAAAGGTTCAAGCCAGTTAAATTATTATAAATAAAAAATAAAAATTGTTGGAATCCTTTTGTTAAAGACTAATTTCTTTGATTTTGACTTGGTCAAAACAATAATAATTTGCTTGGTAATACAATACTTAAAAATGTATTATCATAGGATTTGTAAATATTTTAATATAATTTTTCTTTGAGTGATTATTGAATTATAAAACTGTTTGTCTTTAAAAAAAAATAGAATCTATTCTATCCTTTCATTTAAAATATAATGTATAAATAATTTAACTGTAATAGAAAAATGTTATGTAACCAATGGTGTCATTGAAGTAATTGACATATTCCTAGTACAATCAAAAGTTATCAGAACTATCTGGACAACATAAATTTATCTCTAAGGGAAGTCTTAATTTTTAATTAGTATCAATATACCAGTAATACCAATTCAAGGTCCAATATCCTCATGCTAAAATGTCCACTTCTTATTACCCAAATTTAATAATTGATTAAAAAAGTAAGGATTTTTAAACAGAGAAATATTAAACTATATAATTTTTATTAAACTTCTGGAGTTAAAATATATATAATAATCAAAGAGGTTTGAACAATATTGTACCATAACAACATTAAAAACACAATATATTTGTCAAAAATAGTTTTGTATGTTCTATGTACTTTATGTACCTACATTATGAAGTTCATAGATTAAGTCTGTTGCCATTAAAATATCTCAAGATTTCTAATTATTTAAATTTTTATTTTACTGTACGAGGTACTGAAATCTATTAATTTTTACCTATTATGTATCAGTATTTATATGTGTATGTATGTAGATCATATATGTACAAATCCCAAATCAAATTAATAATATCTGGATTCTACTTGTAACTTAAATATGAGTTGTGCATATACTTAAATATTAAACATAGTATTTAATTAATTAAAAAAAAGTATTATAATTGACACTCGTATAGTCATCAATATAATAAAAACAATATTTTGAAATCACAAGATGAGCTGAAAATAATATAATTTTTTTTTTCAGTATTCCTTATGTCTTTTAATATTTTTTTTGCTTGAAATGGGAATCGCTATTCTTGGTTTCGTATTTCCACATAATATGCAAGCCACTTTGGAAGAGTCGTTCACTGACAAAATTATTCACACTTACCGTGATGACCCAGATTTACAAAATCTTATAGATTTTGCTCAAAAAGAAGTAATAGGTCTTAATTAATATATCAACATTTATATTACTATGTTTATGTTTATTCTAGTTTCAATGCTGTGGTCTTAGTTCAGAAGGATATATCGATTGGTCAAAAAATGAATATTTTAATTGCACGTCCCCAAGTGTTGAAAAATGTGGGGTGCCCTATTCATGTTGTATCAATGCAACAGATATTTCGGTCTGTATAATTTCTATTTTATTTGTGTTTTAAATTATTTAATACAATTTACATGTACGTAATTAATTTTTTAGAAAGGACTTGTCAATGTTATGTGTGGTTATGGTGCTCAAGATAGTTCTGTATGTATATAGCAAATAAATAATGTTTTTACTATCAAGTTTAAAAAATTCATATTTAATTTACCTTAGGTTGCTGAAGCTAGTAAAAGAGTATGGACTAGTGGCTGTATTGAAGTTATTCGTATATGGGCTGAAAGAAATTTATATACAATTGCGGGAGTTGCTTTAGGTGTGGCATTATCTCAGGTTAGTACTAATGAAAATAAAGTTATTGTAATTAATATAATATTGTGTAAATATTTTGTTTAGCTACTTATTATCAATTTAGCAAAAACATTAGAAGGCCAAATTGACTTACAAAAATCTAGATGGGCATCTTGAAAAATAATTAAAGTATGGGAAACTAGATAATGTTTCCATAATACTATACTTTGTATTCAAATAATATTGTATTTAATGTACTATAAGAATATTTACGAAGTTTTATTAATCTTAATTAAATTAAGTCATATTATATTATTTCATTTTATATTATTATAATTTGTATTTGACAATTTTTATCTTTGTATTGCTTTTTTATATTTCAATATTTTATCTTAGTCAATTCAAATTCATGAATATTATAAATTAATAATCATAAAGTGCCCTGTGATAATGGGCTCAATTTCATAAAAAAAAAAAAAAAAAAAGTAATGAAAATATGTGTAATATATAATTTTAGTTTACAGTATGTCCATTATTTTACTATCATACAAATAATTATGTACATAATTTATATGTATGTATATATGTAATTAAATACATAATTTGTATTTTATAATTTATTTGTTTATACATTTTATTAGATTATGAATATTAATACATTATTTACAGAATACAATTAATATTTTATTACTTTATATTGCCTTAGTAAACATTTTGGTAAAATCTTATATTACAAATGGTCATTTTTATTATACCTCTGATTTACTCATTACATTTTTTTTTTAAACATAACATTAGAAAATGGCTAAAATTTGTTCTTACATAACATATTATGAATTCAACAAATAATTATAAACAATACTAGTTTGAGTTTACTTTGAACAAATGTCTTTTACTTAAAATATATTTCATTTGTTTTGTAAGATTATTTAATATTATTTATATCTCCATTTACCTAGTTTTTTTAAATATTTAAAAATATAATTTATAGTATTTTTATACCTTAAGTTTAATGGATTTGTGTGAATTAAGTAAAATTGAAAATACTATTTAAGTGTGATAATATTTATTACTTTTTTTCATTGTAGAATACCAAAGATAATGTTAAAACAATTAAAAATATATTTTTAATACTACTTGTTTATTATTTTAATCAAAATTAATGTTAGTAAGTAATGAAAAATTATTGTATTGATACCAGTGTATAATATATGATTAATAATCTGATTAGGTATCATGTCCTATCAAAAATTGGATCTAAATAATGTTTTAAAGATGATTTTTAACTTCCTTAATTTTTTTTCTTAACTTTAATGAAAAAAATTAAATTAAATTTAAATTTCAAGGTCAGTTAGTTAGGCCTTGTTGTTCATTTTAAAAAATTTAATATACATATAATTAATTTTATAATAACAATTAACCACATTTAAACAATGACATAAAATTATCAACAGTACATAAATATACAAGTGAAATAGTTAATGTACATAATATGATTATAATATAAGATATAAAATTGGATATAAAAATAATTTACATATTTTTATTCAATGTAAAATCGATGTGAATAACAAACTGGAACAACCAATAAAATTTATTTGTTATCTTTAATTGTTTTGTCAGAAATATCGGGATTATTCTTGTAAATACTATATGTTAATGATGTTGCTAATGATAACCATCCTAAATATGGAATCATAATATAACCAGCTATTTTGTTTATTCTATAAAATCCTGTAATGCAACCAGCTACATTGACCCATAAAACACAAATTTCAATTAAACTCTGTTGAAAAAAAAAATGTTACATTATTATTTAAATTACTAGAAATTATCAGTTATAACTAATTCGAATAGATACCCATTTTAATTGATGAAATTCAAAGAATAATGGTGACCACGCCCAATTTAAAACTAATTGTGATGCATATAAAAGCAATGGAATTTTCGCTGTACCTATAATAAAATAATTAATAGTTACAATTCAAAATTAAAAAAAAACATAATATTAATTCTTAAGCTATTATTTATATTACCTGAAAATCCACCTCCATTATGGTATACCAAATAAGAAGCATAACCCATTCCTAAATATAATGTTGTCCAAATCGGAGCAAACACATAGTTTGGAGGTCTCCAAGATGGTCGATTCAATGTCTGTAACAGACCCATCATTTAATTCAAATATGTATTATTAATATAAGCGTGCACAGTCTTTAACCTTCTTATTCTAAGACTGGACATTAGATTGAATAAATAAATAATAATAATAAATACATAATACTTTTTTAGTATACGATTAAATTTGTAGGAATAATTAAATATAAAAGTTAATTCAATCCGGGTAGTTTTTAAGGGATTGAATATAGGCAATTTGTCACACGCGTGCGTGAACACCAAGAGAGTATGCACGAAATATAGTATGATTCACACTAGTCAGACACCGTACCGTACCGTTCAAACATATTATACTTATTATTGTTCCCATACCTACATTTTCGATACATCGTAAAGTGACTACACAAGTTTCCCTCTTTTCCCCTTTTTTTATATTTTAAGTTTGAAATATGTTTAAAAATGTTTGTGATAATGCATAAAGACATTCTTGGTCTTTAACGAATTCAATTAATAACTCTAAATTCATCACGTGTAAAAAAAATGAGAAGTTTGTATGTGACTGCGAATAATTTTCCAGTGAATAACAGCAGACGGATATTATAATATTATGTATGTTGTTCATTCACACTTTGTACAGACCTGTTCAGACACGTGCCGTTCCGACAAAACATTCTCGCACGGAATGCCGAACGGACTCCGTCGGTTCGCTATGTATAAGAACAGAACGTTTAAATGTGAATTACTGTATTTAAACAAATATTAAAATATTTTCCGGAACGGTACGTGTCTGACTAGTGTGAATCATGCTTAAATGATCACTAGTGTGTGTGTAATTACCCCGCTCTAAACCCCCTTTACCAATATGCCATTCCGGGCCATATTAATCTCGTGCTGCTAATCACCAATGCACCGGCGCGATGGCAAAACCAGTTTTCCAATAATAGATATCACAGAATTGCTTATTTTATAATATATTAAAAATATAATAAAATAGTAACTTCTTTGTACTTTAGCTAGACCATAAACCAAACACGAATGAAGTACTATTGCCGATTTCTAAAATTTTCATTTTCATTTAAAAAATTATCTATGCTTTATCTTTGAGAGTTTATTTATAGACTTTTGAATTATGACAACATTTAGCCCAGTTCCATTTAGGTATAATATAATATAAAATAAACAGATTGATAACAATGCGGGCACTATAATTAGCGGCAACGATTAGCGGAAGAAGATTACTTCCACACGCGCATGCTCAAGTCAAACTACACTGTTGCCAAGAATACGATTTGGTTCTATTTTTTTCGAAAAGAATCAATTTTTTGCCAATCATACTGGTTTCCTTGGTCATGGATAAAACTTCTAAAAACATATTTGAATTAGTCATGATGTTAACTTGAAATCGACTTTTTTACATTTTCAAATTATTTTATCAATTTCATATTATTTACATTTGTAAATTTATTATTATTTAAGATTTTAAAATCAATTTTTTAAGGGTATAGAAATAATGATTCAAAAATGTAAAAAAGTCATTTTCAAGTCAACTTCATGACGAATTCAAATATGTTTTTATGAGTCTTATCCGATCATTAGGCAGGTCAGTACAATTGGCAGAATATAGGTATATTTTGATAGAAAACTTAACCCAGATCGAATATTTTATAATACACATGAATTTAGACAATGCTGTTATTTGTATTTTTAGATACATCAATAATCTGCTTACCGCCTCTAACAGCTGTCAAAAGAAAAACACTAGAATCTAGGAAACAACTTAACAAAACAATTTACAAAAACTATTGTTAATCCAACTTAATAGTTATTAACTTAAAAAAAAACAAAATAACATTGATTAAAAATATAACATAATTAAATTACCTCGTACCATCCTTTTATATTTTTACGAACGAAAATTCCTCCAATGAAACCACCAATCATAGGTGATAATGTGAAAGTTGCTGGAATCCAAGGGATTGCTAATTTGGACATGATTTATAAGTGCAGAATAACTAAGTAATATAGTTGTGTTAAAATTAATTAAAAATGTTCAGTTACAAATTTTTTTCAATCAAACATGTAAAGGAAATAACTCATCTTGAACTACTAGAACATAACATATAACCATTGATTAGAACCTATTGAAATTAGAAAATGAATTATCATTATTTATTCTGTGGTATGTTTTCAAACCTTATCAATATATTTTGCATGAAGTGATACTAAGGCTATATCAGTTTTTAAAGAACTTTATAGATACTATAGGTAATAAATTACAATCATATAATAAACCTATGATCACGGGAAAATAGAGATAATGAAAGAAACCGGGTACTAAGTCATAGGATAATTATATGACTATTTACATAGTTTATCATGTTCTATATTAGTTTATGTGTTAACTACACGTATTTAAAAGGACGATAAAATAGTGACGTTTAGGTTTTGGCTGGCACAGACATATTATCGTGAAACGGCTTATCCAATAAGTAAAGCCCGGAACGTAAGCTTTTAATAAATTGGTACGATACAATTATAGAACCACAGACATAATTTATTATAATGATGTATAATATATACAATATTTTATTATAATATTATTTTATTATATATTATGTCTATGCATAGAACATATCTAAGACCTATTAACTCGTGAGTTAATAGGTCTATGGAACATATGATGATAGATAGCAAGATCTATAAAGAAGACTCTTCTTTTATAGATTCCTTTTTCATAGATCTTGGATTGATAGCACAGATTATATGAAATAGTTTAATATAATCTGTGATGATAGTATGTATGTGATAACAATAGCAGACTGGTAATCTTATCAAAGCGTATCAAATATTATCGACCTTGAAACTTTGGCAGGTGTTTTTATCGATTCATCTTGTTGATGAGTATAACAAATAAAAATAAAACTAGTAAATACTCGATAGGCGATATCGTAGGTCGCACATAACTTTAGTGTTAAGATGATCATGTAATTCGCGCAGTTGATATGAATGAAGCGGGGCATCATTGGTAAAAAGTTTGAGAAGTCTTGAGTGGCGTTTTCATTCTCTTGAATAATAATTTCCTGTTACACTGCTATTCGGCGGACAAGTGCGCTCACTTGACGACGAAATGCACTATACCACTTTCCGTCTGAAGTCTTAAATCTCAACCCAGTGAGTAGTAGGATCGGGGTGTTAACCAGTCGTGTTGAATACAATAATGCAACACAGTAGTGGCGTGATCGGCAAACCGGATACAATTAAACCAGCCAAACACAATGGCGGCAACATTGCTGGCATGTACGACCTGGAACAAACAATTGGTAAAGGACATTTTGCAGTGGTCAAATTGGCCAGTCATGTTTTTACGGGTGAACAGGTAGCCGTCAAAGTAATCGACAAGAACAAGTTGGAGGAAGTTTCTAGGAATCATCTATACCAAGAGGTATATATTGCAACTTTGTATAAACTTATTCATCAACCACCAAATGTAATGGTTGGAATGTAAACATTTCCCAAAACCACTGAACCAAATTTCACAATTAAATCTAAATAGACATTTAATAGATTTATAAATGAATTAATAGTTGTAATAAATCATCAGAGAGTAGGAATATGTCCCATTTATAGTTTTTATCTATAGGTTATAAAAAATTTTTAATTTTTTCAATTTTCTATTTTGGCTTTAAATATTTATTAAAATATTAAAAAATAAAATTAAAATAAATTATTATTAAATACTTATAGATTAATATTTAAATAAACAAATACAAATATATAGAAATAAATAAACAAATAAAAAAAAACTTTATCTAAAAGTATTATTATATTTGTAATGCACGGCCAATTTCAAATTAAAAATGAATTGTTAGTTATATACAAAATTAATAAAGTAGCAACTTTATTTTTTGAATTGCATTTTTATTAATTTTGTATATACTGACAATGGATTTTTTGTTAAAAACTGATCGTGTATTACAAATATAACAATACTCCAGGTTAAGTATTTGTTTATTTATTTATATACTTAAATATTTGTGCCATTTATACTACTTTTGTTACCTATAACTGTTAAAACAGCTTAATTTTAACGTTTTTATTAATATTGCTATTGCATATGTTGGACACTTACTATTTAAAATATGATAAATAATTTATTAGATATAACCATGCCCTTAAATAATTTTGTTGTTCTTATTTATCTAATGAGAATAATTATTTTAACATTATTTATTAATAAATAATATAAATAACCTAATTATTGTTATTTATTATTATAGTTAACCATCATAATGTTTAATTTTATTATGACTGTAATTGTACTAACTCATTTATTTTCTTTGTTCAATAGGTTTTTTTTTTTTAAACAACTACATTTATCCTATAATATACCCCTATTATTTTGCAATAGTAAGGTATAATATTAAGTTAATAAAATGCATTGCTTATGAATAATAATTATTATTAATACAACATTTATGCTTTTGAATTTATAGTTTGTTATTTATAAATAAAAGTTATTTTGAAAATGTAATAGAAAAATAATTATTTATTTATTATATTATTAATCTTTTTACAGTAAAGATTTATTCCATCAGTTCTTTCAATAACTAATTTAAAGTTTTGTTTTATAGTTAAACATTTAAAAATTAATTTAATATTTAATTCTTATGAACAATTTAAATAATTTTAATACTATTTCAAATAAACATATTAATCAATAAATTTTTATAAATTTATTACGTTGTATTTTTTATTAAATTTGATTAGAAAAAGATTAAGACCTTAGTAGTAGTAGTATTTAATAAATAAAAGAAAAATTATTGATTGTTTTGATAGTATTCAAAGTAATTTAATATTATTTATAATTATGAATTTCAAATAATATTCTGCTTTCTATACATAATATTCTTTGAAAAATTAATATTATTTGATGTTCGACTTAACTAATACATTATTCAAAATGAATTATGTGTAATTAGTATAATAATTATATGCATTATATTATATTCCTTGTTAATATAGCAATTATAGGCATAATTAAGATTGGTAATTACATTTTATATAAATAAATAATAATATCCATAAATTTACAAATTTTATAAATATTAATTGTTTTTATGTAGAGGTTAAATGTATTTGTGTTATATGTTATAGTTATTTATTTATTAAATAAAATATTTTATACAGTTAATTTCTAGTTAATAATAGAAAATATTAATCAATAAGTTATAACTAAATAACTAAATATATTTATTTTTTAAAGAATTAATTTTATGACATTATGTTTATTTATATATCTTTTAAACAGGTCCGATGTATGAAATTAGTACAACATCCAAATGTTGTGAGATTATATGAGGTGATTGATACGCACAGTAAATTGTATCTCATACTTGAACTAGCAGATGGTGGAGATTTATATGATTACATCATGCGACATGAGAGTGGATTGTCAGAAAAATTGGCTTGTGAATATTTTGCTCAAATTGTAAGAGCAATATCATACTGTCACAAATTACATGTTGTTCATAGAGATTTAAAACCTGAAAATGTAGTATTTTTTGAAAAACAAGGTGTTGTCAAACTTACAGATTTTGGGTAAGTTATTTATATAGTTTTAAGATTTTGTTTATAATATTTTTATTATAGCTTTAGCAATACATTTTGCCCTGGTCAAAAATTAGAAACATTCTGTGGTTCATTAGCTTATTCAGCTCCTGAAATTTTAATTGGAAATTCATATAATGCTACAGCTGTTGGTAAGAAAAAGTCTAAAACTAGTTTTAGTTAAAATTGATTTCATACATAATTCTAATAATCTTTTTGAAAGTGAAGGTGTCAATTTTTACAATAAAAATAAAGTCTTTATAATAAAATGTAATTTGTTTAAAATAATAAATTGATGAAGATTAAAATATGATAATAATTATTTAGAATTTAAATGTATCATAATAATTTTTTTGTTTTTTGGTATTGTAAATTATTATTTTTTTGATTTACTTGGACTAGCAGCATTCATAATACATAAACTTAACAGTAACTAGTAGAAAAAAATTTAAACTAATGGATTTGTAACTCTAAATTGGCTAAATTTTACATAATTACATTATGGTAAAAAAAAAGTTACAATTTTGTATTAAATAAATTAAATTTAGTTACTAAACTTAGATATTTTGAAAAAAAACATTTGCATTAAGGAAAATAGTTTTTTTTATTTTGATAATTGGTCTGCCAATAATAATTATTTACTTTTTTTTTTTTTACTCATAAAAAGTATCACTTTAATAAATAAAAAATGTGTTTATATAAACTAATTCAAAATCCGGTTGAACAAATCTCTATTTAAATATCTTTAAATTAAAACTAAATAAGTGTTTAAATTTAAAATATATCAACTTTATTCAAAATTATTAGTAATTTAAAAACTTATTTATTAATTTAATTAATAATATATACGTTATTATTTATCAGTGTATTTATTGTATCATAAAAAGTCAGTATTATACTAGTTTATAAATTTGTTACATGTTTTATTTTTAGATATTTGGTCATTGGGTGTTATCCTGTACATGTTGGTATGTGGTGAAGCACCATTTCATTCTGCTAATGACAGTGAAACTGTAACTATGATTATGGACTGCAAGTATAAAGTATCCAATCATGTATCGGAAGAATGTAAAAACCTCATAGGCCGTATGCTTGTACGAAACCCTGAGAAACGATCTACTCTTGATGAAATTGCAGCAGATGTTTGGTTAAAAGATGCAAAAGTAGTAAATGATGATGAAAGTCCATTAGTGTCTAAACAATTAATTAATGAAGATGACCATGCATTAATTGTGCAAAGAATGATTAGTGGAAAAATTGCTACTAAAGAACAAATTATAGAGTGAGTATAAAATGTATAATAGTTGTCAAAATCTTAATGTAGAATTAATATTAACAAATCATTATATATATTAGGGCTTTAGACAAAAATGAATATAATCATATAACAGCTACTTACTACTTGCTCGCAGAAAGAAAACTGAAATCAGCAATACCAAAAAAACCTCAAATTTGTAAAAGGTATTTCATCAATTTTTTTAAAAAATTTAATTAAATTTATATATATTACATATTTGTCTTTTCAGTAATATGAATGTTCCTCAGTTGAAAGTAGATAATTGTGTTCAAAATAATGCTTCTGAGGTGGTTAGTGTAGCACCAAAATCTGCCATATTAGGGTCTTTGCATTCTGATCGTCCAAAAGTAATAAAATCATGAACTTGTATATTTTCAAAATTATTTATAACATATTTATTGATATTAATACAGAGAACTCGCAAGTGTAGTGTTGTAGTCGAAGAAGAAGATGAAAAAGAAATTGAGGAAGAGGATAATAGTTCTTTAAATAGAAGAGGCTCTCGATCTGAAGGAAAATTGAATACTGTAGCTTCTGAATTACGAAAAAAAAAACTTTCTATCGCTGAACTTCATGAATTAAATACTGTTCCTATTTCCATTGCTGTCAACAAGACGCCACCTCTTTTTGTATCTACTCAAAGTTCACCTCAGCTACTTCTCGATGATAAACAAAATAGAAATAGCAGTAACTGTATAACATATGAACAGAGACGAAGCAAAATGCATAAAAACCGTACAGCATCCTGTAGCAGCTCAGAAACTAGTGATGATGATACAGAAGGCCGTAAAAAACGAGGCAGTAGTAGATCATTACCATCATTTAAAGGTAATGATAAAGATCCCGATAATGATGGAATGGGCAGTTCTGGTGGTCGAGGATCAGAACCCACTCAAGAACATGACACTAGTGAACGAGAAAAAGATGAAAATGGTGGAAATAAAGCTGAAAGGCCTAATGAAAGTGCTGCTGGAAGAAGACGATGCATAAGTTCTAATGCTAGAAGTCGAAGAGGTCGATCAGCTGAAACCAGATTGAGGGAAAGCCAAAGTTTGAATCGTATTACTGAGGTCCAAGAATCAGAAGTACATACTCCAAGTTCAACTGTTAGTTCCAATAATTTTGAATTTAACAGAAACATTCAAGTAACAATTATTTCATCTTTAATTTAGAAAGATTAAATATTTTTGTTTTTATGTCTTAATTATTTTAGGTATCTTCAAACAATGTGATTAATGAAAAAAATCTTTCAACGACATCAACTGTATCACAGCATAATAAACATCAAGCATCTAAACGTATCTCATTGTTTAGTAGGTACTTAAATTTACAAAAAAAACTTTGTACACAAATTCTATTTAGCAAAAAGAACAATGATAATCGTTTATATAAAGCAAAATCTTGTTCGGAAATGGCAAACTCTAAAATAGGTATTAGAGAAGTGAGTGTAGATAGTTAATGACTTTGCATATGCACTAAAATGTATTATTTAATTTAAATGTAATAAGTCAAACAATACTTTAATGTATTAACTTTTTTTTAACTATTTCAAAAAAAAAAAGAAAAATCTTAACGTCCAATTTTATAGTATCTCTATAGTTCCCTTTAATATATTATTATACCATTAATATTTAGTTACAATATTTTATCTATCTCTAATGGAAAGTATCTTATAGACTAAATATCTTACTTATGATTGTAAAATAATTTTTATTTCTTTGAAGAAAATTCAATTTAACCAAAGTTAATTTTTACACATATATTTTTTATATAAGACTCAATTAAATGTACTGTATTTACAGACATAAAATTATTTGTTTTTAGTTTTAAGTTTCTTAGTCAATATCTAATTTAATTATATTGGTAATATAATTGAATATTAATTGCAATGGTTTTAAAAAAATAATTTACCTCTTCATTTATAAGATGAGACTAGTCAATTTCCATTAAAAGTCACATAGAAATCAATATTTTTATTTTATTATTATTTCATTTTAGCTTATATTTGATAGATTAGTACTATGTTACAAGTACAAGTAAAATAGATATTTATTAATGTATAATATATATGGATGTTATAATTATTCTATTAACACTAATATAGTTAGAGCAATTATGAATAAAAATTTCATTATTTTCCTCCATTTATAATTTTACTATATCAGAAAACTGATATTTTTGTAACTTAATTATATAATCTACCCTTGGTTAATATAATGTGATAAACATAGTGTGTATAATAATAGTAACTGTAAAAAATAAAGCAATAATTTATTGCTTTTTTAATATTCTTTGGGTATATACATTATGAATTTATGTTTATAAAAATGTTCTAAGGGCATAAATATTAGAAAAAAGTTGCCATAATAAATTACTTTATATATATTAATGAAATAATTCTATATATCAATAATATATTAAAAACAAAATATAATCATGCAATACTTTACTTATCAGGAGTAAATTAAAGTTGACAATCGAAGGTTATTACATTTTCTGTTTTGCTATTATGTGTGGATCTCTAGTTTGTTGTTTTTGAAAAATCTTGACGATCTATATTGTTATAAACTTATTATACCATCACAGATTAAAAGAAAATCATTATTTTATTTGTATCATAATGAAATGTATTTTTTTTTAGTTAATCTATGAACATTGTATTTTTTTTTCAGTTGCAATTATTTTTTTAATGTTTATTGTTGTATTGTTTGTGTTTTGTATTATTATTATTATTATTATTTTTTTTTTTTTAAACATGTGTGTACACATATGCATTAAACTTAAGATGCAATCATAGTTATTTGTGAACGTAACTTGAATATATTTTGAAATAAAATTGAACTGGTTGTGATTATTATGAAATTAGAATTATTAAAAATAAATAAATTGTTACATTATATTAAGTATATTTCATTAAACCTACTTTTTACCTAAAATATCTAGTTTTAAAATTAAAAAAAAACTGATTAATTTATAAATACCACGTAACAGTAGAAATACTATTTTAACAGCTTATATATTATTGTTGTATAGACTGACGATTTTCAAATTTAATCATCTTAAAAATAATACTTTTTGGTGACTTTTTATAATTCAGAAAATATATAAATTATAGGTGATGAAATTTTATTCAGTTAAGAATATTTATTTATAATATTTTATATATGAGAAAATAAAATAAATTTTGTTAACAATTGGGAAAAGAATTGTACAGAAATATGAAAGGTTTGTAACAAAATTATTATATTTTAATTACTTAATCATACTATAATTATTTTTTAAAAATGTTGAATTCATTATTGCTAAATCATTTTAAAATAACCCGTCCTGTACGCTTATCTCCTATCAAAATTTTAATCTCTATTTAAATCATCAATAATATATAATTTTCGTGTATTTATTTTTTTGCATTTTTCTTAACATGTATATAGATCAAGAGATAGATTTTTCATCATAAAAATGTTATCTTCTATGGCATGTTTCCATTATCAAATTCCTAGTTTGTAAAAATGTATTCATATTTTTTTTATACATTTATTTTCAAATTAATAAAATATTAATATGTTTCAATAATGTTCATACCAAAATTGTATTAAATTAAAAATATAACTTCTTCATAAACAATAGTTTACTTTTTGGTAACAATTTACTTTTAAAAATACTAATTTGTGTTTTAGAAAATGATAAAGTCTTTCAAAGCAATCTCTTTTTTTAAACGACTTTTATGCAAGCCTATGTATTGTACTTTAGGCCACATATTAATTGGTACGTTTATTAAGTCAAAAAAATGTATACAAAAAAAATTATTTTTAACACTTTACAGGAGGAGGAACGGGATTCGTTGGAAGTAAGTTAAGAGATATTCTGATAAAAGAGAATTATAAAGTTACCGTGATTTCAAGAGTTAAGACAGGAGAAAATCACATTATATCTTGGGTAATTATATAATTCCCATTTAATTAATTATATAAAAAAAAATTTTTTAATTAAAAACATTTTGTTTACAATGGTTTACAATAAGTACATTGAATAAGATTTAATTAACAAATTTGATATACAAATTATAACTAGAATAAGTAATTTTATATTGCATTTTAATTAAAGGAAGAATTAATAAGAAACGGTATCCCCAAAGGGATCACTGCTGTAGTAAACTTGACAGGTGAATCCATCATGGTTCCTTTCAAATATTTTGGAAGTGATTATATGCAACGCATTTGGATCAGCAGAGTTGGTTCAACAATGTTACTTACAGACATCATTAATAATACAAAATGCAAACCAGATGCATTCATTACCATCACTAGTACTGGTATATTTTCTTCTGAGTATAAATACATTAAATTAAAATAATAATTACAATATTTTCAGACATTTATCCATCTGATGGATTTCACACAGAAGATTATATCCCCAATAATAAAATTAACTGTAATTTCTTTACGCAATTAGCATCAGGTGTTGAAAATGCTACATATAACTTATCAACTAGAGTACGTCATGTATCAATTAGAACAGGTAAGAGTTAAACTGGTTCTAAAAATAACTAGCTATGTAATGAATTGTATAGCATTTATAATTATGAGTGCCATAATGTAATAATTATTTTTTACAACATTATTTATTATAAGGAACTGTTCTGGATCATAATGGAGGATTCATGAAATGGTTGTATTACCCTACTCTAGTAGGTTTAGGGACTAATATAGGGAACGGATATCAATATCAACCTTGGATACACATATGTGATTTAATTTACCTCATACTATTTTCAATAGAAAACAAACAAATAAATGGCATATTAAATGGAGTATCACCTGAAGTAAAAAATAAAATTATTAATTATGTTATAAATTTTTTGAGTGATTATATATTAATTTCATTTAGATTATAACTAACCATCAATTAACAAAAATATATGGGCAAATGTTAAACAGATCGGTCAAGTTGAATTTACCTCAAAGAATATTAATAGCAATTTATGGAAAAGAAAGATCAAAATTAATATTAAAAGGGAGACAAGTAATACCTATGAGAACTTTGCAGTATGGTTTTAAATATGAATACAGAGAAATAATCAAGGCTTTAGAAAATATATTGAGAAATTAAATTAAATAAGATAATTTCAATATTTACCTTGAGTTGTTCAACTAATTAAAAGAATAATAATGTCCAGATGTTCTTATGTAATTTGAGTATTATTAATATGTATTATTTATAATACTTAACATTGTACCTGGAGATGAAAGAACCTACATATAATTGAATTTTTGTAGTTTATCATAAATAACAAATAATCTAGACAGTTAGAACTCATAATTACAAATACACCAACTGATCTTTAACACTTAAGTGTTACATGTTTTAAAAATATGAGTATGTAAGTACTTTAACAAAAATTTTAAGTATTTATAATTTAACAAAGCACATTAATATCTTCATAAACTCAAAAAAAAAAAAAAAAAAATGCCAAGCACTTATACCAGTTGTTCAGGAATCATTACTTTAAATTTATAACTTAATAGAATATTTAACCATACTCTACATTAGAAATCAAATAATGAAAATAACTAAAATTATTACAATATAATATTATAAAAATTTAGAAAATAAACTATAATACCTTAAAACAATGTATCTTTTATCATTATTTAAAGAGTTGCAAGTTAAATTGACAACAAAATTAGCAGACCACGTTTTAACCTAAAAATCTGAATGGGATTATGTTTGTCGATAGGACAGGAATAATATTTAATGATAGTTGAAAAAATACAAGTTTTTATGTAGAATATTTAGCGTTTAATGATAAATCAATAAAAAGCGACAGTATCATAATTATTTTACCAAAAAATGACATGCGTTTGGGCAATAATGTTTACTTGGATCTTGCACGCATCTTCCTCCTCTTGCGCTTCAACCTGCGCATACGCTTCTTACGCCACTTAGCCCTCATATTTGGACTAAAGAATCTGTAAAAGAAAAAGCTTATAGTAAGTCAAACGTGTATGAAGTTATGAAAAATACAGAATGGGGCAATAAACGTGGTTCATGTGGTTGATGAAATCCAAATAAAGTTAACGTGCGAGTATCAAGTCTAAAGAAATTGTTAAAGAGCAAATTTAATGGAAAGTTAATGTATATAAAATAAAAACTTCTAAACCTAAAAAAAATTATAAATACTTACCAAAGACGAAAAAGTCTGTACAGAAAGTCTTTCGAACACGAGAGCGAATGTGTTTGTGACAGACGCCATAGAATGACGCCGTAAAATGAACTCTAGGCGGCGAATGAAACGTTGCCAACCAAGCGAATGCGACATTGAGGTTATGTTCACATAAGCGATATATCAGCTTGGAAGAGAAAATTTAAATTCTATATAAGAAAAGTACTGAGTTATTCATACATGACATATATATATTATTTTATGATAAGCACAGCTATTTAGAACAATACGTTTAAATTTATATATCAGTAGTCGTGATCTGTATTGATAAAAATAAATAAAAATTATATATAAATACAATGGATATAGATAAGATTGCATTATCATTTTCATATATCTATAAATATTACAGAATAAATAAAAATTAGGATTTTTTTAAAACTTTTTTAAGCCTCAATTTATTGACTTTGTATACACCCAATGATATATTTTTAATAAAAAACCGGTTGTTCTTTACAAATATATTATGACTCCAGGCCACGGCTATAGGTAAATATTATAGATAGCCATAAATGTTTGCAGACATTACTTGTAGAGTAGTCATTCATAACACATTAACATTTATTATTGACAATAAATTCGAATGGGGTAACTCAGAGGTGGATAGGTAGTTTTTTTGTTACAGGGAAATATTTTAATGAGGCCACCAAAATTAAAAAAAAAATTTGCTTTTAAAAAATGTATTATATTTACTCAGCCTAATTTAATTTAAATAATTTAACTATAAAAATATAATGGCTGAATCCGAGTTGCGGTGAAAGACGATTTTTGAGATAAGGACATATAACAGTTGCGGTCATAAACCTATTACTTATCTTTAAAGTTTATAAATAAAATAAATAAAATTGTGGGGTACATATTACTTTTGTATGGGGGGGGGATCAATTGCAAACAAATTATTATAGAAGAAATATTCCTAAATCAAAGGACTTGCACATTCAAAATAATAAATTATAATATATATTGAATATGTCAAAATAATAATTAACAATAAATCCTTGAAATATTTGTTTTGTTTCCTTATAATTTTCTTACATTAAGATTACTAATTTATACAATTTTTAAAAGATCTATGGGGGGGATCTAACTCCCACATCGCCCCTTATATACGCCCCTGCAATAGTAGTATAATCACGAACTAGATGATCACCAATCAATGGTACGGCAAAAGGTTAGTTACAGTGTTAAACGTAAAGCAGTGGAGCAGTTGATCGAGCGTCCCTCCAAAATTTTTTATTCTAAGATGTCAAATACAGTACTCAGTGTACTGGGGTCAAATGGCGTTACATTGATTAGAAAAAATATACACACTGCAAGAATGAATGTTCACCCGAAGTTGCCGCGTGACTTTTCACAATTACTTCTGTGATTTCAAACCTACACAATAAAAATAGTGTAGAGAGCCCTAAGTCTGTTTATAAAATGGAAAGGAAAATGTTGAAACTTTTTTGTAAATAAAATAGCATCGTATATACCATATATACTTGATTTATATTTTGAATGATCGCAACTAGTATGTAACCTTTTTGTTGGGTGACCGCAACTAGTACGTAATTTTTGATTTTGACCGCAACTAGTATACACCGAAAATAATAAATTTCCATGATAAAATTAATGGTATCGAGGAGGCCCACTGGGAAAATTCCTTTTTCTCTATGGGCTTATCCACCCCTGAGTAACTTCATTTAAATTAATAATTATATTTTTCCAATAGTCATATCATGTATTTATCGTTTACGGACATTTCAAAGTGATTGAACGGGCGTAACACGTTTCCACCAAAAGTAGATCTTTCTACCAATACCCGTTTCCACCAAAAGTGTATCTTTCCCTTTTTCTCCAATATCTGTTTCCACCAAATGAGATAGAATACCTATACTTTTCATGAGTTTTAATATTATATAATTTAAATATATATAAATATATACACAATATAATCAATGTATATTGTACATTTATTATACTTAATTGTATGTTAAACCGTTATCGTACTTAGGCATGTACTTTTATGTCCATTAACAATTATAATATCTAAATAATCAAATACTTTATGAACAAGTGAAAAGATGGCACAGTTTAAATAGTGCATTACAACTTCGTGTGTGTTAAAATAAAACGTAAATTTTAAAATTTATAATTCTATGATGGCTAAAGTTATCAAAAGTAAACGTGGAAATAAAACACTAGTACTAAACAACTTTAAATGTTTTATTGGATTAGTTAACAAATATCAACTAATTATATATATATAGTTACAATTTACATAAATAAGGTAACGTATACCATAATATGTCATATTTTTCATCTTTTTATATCTAACCATTTTTAAAAATAACATTTTCCAACCTATATTGTATATATTATACAATGACTTTACATTTATTGAATTAATAGTATATGTTAAATAAAGTTATTTTTGTACTATAGCTTTTAATTTAAGCATAGTATTCAATTTTTTTGGTAAAAACGTGGTCGATATCTCATTTGGTGGAAACAGATATTGGTGGAAAAAGGAATGATATACTTTTGGTGGAAAAGGGAAAGTTTTACTTTTGGTGGAAACGGGCATCGCCCATCTTAATAATAGACGGGGACGAAAAGTCCGTGAACTCGTTTTTTTTGACGGGGACGAACGTCGGCGACTCGGTTATTTATTATTGTATTAATATTGAATATTTTAGTTAGGGAGGGAAGGTTCACAGAGTAGTCAAGAGACTACCCTAACTACCTCGTGTGTACGCTTATGTCTATAGTAGGGTTACCATACGTCCCGGAAAACCGGAGTTGTCACCATAGGCGCAACTAGGTTAAAAAATCTGGGGAGGCTACAGCCCTCCTGCCAAAACTTAAAATAACCTGTAGATTACCTCAGGGGCGGATTGAGAGTACTTCGGCCCGGGTGGAGAAGATTTGAGCAGCTCACATTTTTTTTTGTATGATCAAAAAATTTGCAGCTCGCTATGCTTGTTCATCATTGACTAAAATCTCCTAAAAGGGTGTTTAGCGCCGCCAATATATTCTAGAAATAAATAATACTTATCATAATTTTTATTTTCATGAATTTGTTTCTGTTTGTTTTAATAATTGTTTCTTAAAGATTTGACAGAGTATTTGATATTTATGAAGAAAGTGAGCAGT
The DNA here is from genome assembly GCF_003268045.1 of Sipha flava. NCBI lineage: Eukaryota > Metazoa > Arthropoda > Insecta > Hemiptera > Aphididae > Sipha > Sipha flava. The sequence goes on from NW_020273099.1 coordinate 2,354,637, forward strand.
GGCGTAATTGTGGGGGGCAAGAGAGGGGGAAAGTGCCCCTTCTGACAATTTTTTGAGAGATAAAGATATAATTTTGCCCTCCCCTAGATAATCCAACAGTACAAATAGCACCTTTTATTAATGAACTCTTAAGGGTATTATTTAACAATATTGGTACCTACTACCTACAATTTATGTTTATCTAAACCATAAAATGAGTTAAAAGACTTATGTAAAATCAAACAATTAGATATAGTGTATAAAATACATACAATAAAAATATGTTTTAACTGGTAAGGGGGGGGGGGTGTTAGGATTTTGGTACCTAATAATAAATATATTATATTGCCCCCCCCCCTAGATTTTTTCCCAGTTACGCCACTAAGTGTGAGTGTCAAAGCCCCCCCCACGGGTTACTGATAAGTTAATTTTGAAGGGACTTGAGCACACCCAGAGTACAAAGTAGATTTCTGTCTATGTCGCTTATGATTGGCCAAGCCTGGATTATGATAATTTGGGGCCCAGGGCTAAACAATTTTAGGGGCCTATAATCATAATCAAAATATTAATAATCCACACATAAATATACGATACATTATATACATTATATATATAAAGAGTTAAAAAACAAAAAAAAAACCTACTATCCACCAGGGGTCTACTATTGTTTGATATTCGTTGTGGGCTCGGGATCATGGCCCCCTCTGCCCCCCCACCTTAATCAAGGTTTGTGATTGGCAAATTTTACAGCCTCTACGTACATTTATAGCGACCCTAGATGGCTATATTTAGTTTTTATTTACGTCAAATATGATTGCAGCACAAAAATTCATCGAATACATTATTACCACAAAATAGTGAATTCCTTATTTTCACATAATTAGTACATAATAATAATACGAATATAATAGGTAATGAATGAATGAATGAAATAGCAAATGCTTATTATTTAAATTAAAATTTATAAATTCAACATTTCATGCATAATGGTGGATAATTCTTTTAAATAGTTAACGACTTCCGACACATCTATTTCATACAACAGCTCTTTTTTTACTGACATTAAAAGCAGAGATTCTAAATTTTCCTGATTTAAATTGGATCTTAATCTAGTTATAATGAGTTTCAGTTTACTAAATGTACGTTCATAGATAACTTTTGTAACCAATAATGTTAAAAAAATGCATACGCTTCGCATAGTGTAGTATAAGCAGACACATGTAAATTTAAATTATATATCAAACTTAGATACAATACAAGCAACTTTTCTTGTCGTGATTACTGTAAAATGCATTACCTGAAACCATAAACAACAATATTCATATTATTGATCATGATTAAATAAACATTGTAAATAAAATTAATATTTAATCTATCAATCTTACAAGGAAACATATTTTTATAGATCCCATCAATTTCTTTGTTTTCTAATTCGATTTCCATGTTACTTTTTTCTTCGATTTCGGACTCTGAGTATGTTAATTTTGTTCTTTTCTCTATTGGATTAGATATGGGTTGATATTTGGGTTGACTTTTGAAAAAATGTTGAAGTTCCAGTTTTAATTTATCAAGATCTATACTTGTTATAGATTACTAAATATATTAGTAAAATGTAGATATATCTACCGTTGTACCCTGTAGACTACATGTCGTTTATACGACACCCGGTAGTATCAATGTATATTTTTTTTCTTGTAATAAAGTGGCCTACGTAACCAGCGAGCCATCGGCATTTGCTTGATCAGCGAATCCCACGACTCGGCGGAAACGCTGGGTTGTTTGTCACAATGCTCGAGCAGTCAAGTAATGACCACTACAGAGCATCAACGCGTGTCAGAGCATCTTTTAATATTTTATAATTGTAGTATTTCGTTATTTTATTATTGCATTATTTTTTTATTCCATTTTAAATAGTCCATAGTTCATTTTAATTATAATAAAGTGCTACTTCTTTAAAACAACTCTCCTTTTATTTATCACCTTCACCACAAAAGGTACCATCACATCATTGGTGGCAGCGGTAACAACATAAATTCATAACTCTCTGGATTTATGTTGCACGGACTTGTGGGATTTTTGTGGTAACGTGAATTTGAGAGAACTACTGACTTCAACCAGTTGTGTGCATTCGTCATTTCCATCACCGGATGACTATATGGGATCGTTTCATCACTGACAGAAGTATATGTGAGTTAAACAGTGGGTGATTCTAATTGATACAAATTCATAGGGAAATAAATCAAATACACGGTGACTTATAACCATCATTTCGAGAGCCGCCGTCGACGTCACAGCACCGCCGCCGACGACGCAGCACCGCCGCCGAGAGCCGCCGCTGACGACGTAGCACCATCTCCGATAGCAGCCGCCGTCGGAACAAGTGATATTTCAGCAAATTTTTTTTTTTCTCATGGGTCAGATATCAATTATACAAATGTTCACACTGTAAGTGTTATTGTATAATGATATTAGTTTATGATAACTCAGTATAATCAATCAGTGTAATCTGAATAAGTATTTGTTTATTGTCATTTGTATTTTTTTTTTTTTTTTTGTAATGTATTAACACGGAGCATCATTTTAATTTTGTAAATCGTTAATGTTATACGAGCATCAAATAGATTAACAGAACATCTCCCTTTTTTTTTTTTTACTTGTAAAACCGCTATCATAAGATAGGTACGTCAGAAAATCGTATTCGTTAGAATTTTGTATGTCGGCTAGGGAAAACGGTGGCATTAGAGAACAAAATTTAATTTCTTTTTCGGAGGAAGAAAGTGAGAGTAGTGACTCAAGTGGAAAATTATTTAAACCTAGTAAAAGTGTCCTTAAGAAAGTGGAAAAATCGTTAAATCGAGCTGATAATATAGTAGAATCGACAAGATATTTTCTTAGATCCAATAAATTAGCTATTAATAAAAAAAAACTTATCAAACGTTGAAATGGCTAAAGTATCATATATGTCAATAGAACAAGCCCTAAAACTAATTCCAATTTTTGATGGGGAAAATTCGGACTCAAATCATGCTTTTATAAATGCATGTGAATTCGCTACAGCAAATATTGATCCTGCGTTAAAGGATATGTTTTTAAAAGGGATTACAACTAGATTGGTAGGGAAAGCATATCGTGCAATCCGATATAAGCAAGTAAATTCATTTCAAGACCTACAAACAATTTTGAATTCTTTAGCAGAAAAGAAACAAACATTGGCTCAATTACACTCAAAATTAATAATGCTACGGTATGCGAATGGAGAAATAATCCAACAATACGCAGATCGGGCAGAACAGCTGTTTTATGACATTTTGGAAGCTTCTAATATTACGAGTGGACTCTCAGATACGGAGAGTATAACCAAGATTACGTCATTGCAAATCCTCACAGCTTTTATGGAAGGACACATGACACAAAAATAATTGTTAAAGCTTGTAGACCAAAGGTGTTATCAGAAGCAGTGCAAATCGCTTTGGAAGAAGAAGCATCTCGTAGTGCACAGAGAGAGATATATAAAAATATCAAGGAGCATAAATCGAGATATAAATCACAGTCTAATTCTACGTCTAAAGCATCAGTCAGTGGCAAACCATTTGGAGATTGTTTTTTATGCGGTCGTTCAAACCACCAGTCTCGCCAATGCCGAGCGTCGGAAGCAGACAAAACACGATATAAAGAATCACGAAAAATAGAACAACGCAATGTAAGAGTGATCATATGCAGTTACTGCAAAAAACCTAATCATAAGATTGAGGAGTGTCGGAAACGGAAGTACGTTAATGAAAAGAAGGAAAAAGAGAAACAAACGCAGCAGTCGGGAAACAAGCAAACCACGGGCCCAAGTGGCAGTCGCCCGGTGGGGGGAAATCAAAACTGCCACACTCGACTTGCAAGGATTATGCATTTCGAAGCCGAACTAAATGAAAATCACATACCTCTAAATATTCACCAATGTACACAAAGGACTACTAGATTTCTATTAGACACGGGAAGTGATTTAAACTTAATCAAACTATTACAGCTAAAAAACGAAGTATTAGTTGACGAAACACAGAAGTATAATTTAAAGGGTATTAATGAATTTATTGTGTGCACCATCGGCTTAGTCCAACTTGATGTAGAATTTGATAATGAACACATTCCAGTACCATTTCAAGTTGTACATGACAACTTTCCAATACCACATGCCGGTATTATAGGTAAGCCGTTTCTAGTAAATAATGGTCTGATAGTAGATTATAATACATCGAAAATAGTGAAACCAAAAAGAGAATCATTAAATTTAGCACCTCGAACGGAAACTGTAGTTCCTATAACGACAGGTAGCGCGGAAGGAACCACACTATTTATTCATTCACAAGATACACAAAATGGTGTAATTCGCCTAGGAAACGTGGTTAATACTGTGAAACAAGGAAAGATTTTAGCCATTGCGATTAATGTCACAGAAAATTCAGTACAATTTATTCCGCCAACGCTTGAAGAAGTATCTTTCGAAAAATTCATTGAAGCATCAATTAAATTAAATACAGTCATCCAGTGTGGAGATAATACTAGAAGTCGTATGTTACGTATCAAAGAAATAGTTAATACGGAACATCTCAATTTCGAGGAGCGAGACAGTCTTTGGAAAGTATGCAGTGAATTCATGGATATTTTTCATCTCGAAGGGGATTCTTTTCCGACAACGAATATCATACAACATGAAATACGATTGAAGGCAGATGCCGTACCAGTCAATGTTCGCCCGTACCGATTACCATTTGCTCACCGTCAGGAGATTGCACGTCAAGCCGAACAACTAGAGAAAGATAGGATTATCCAACCATCCGATTCACCTTGGAATGCACCCTTAATAGTAGTTCCAAAAAAAGCAGATACCCAAGGTAAACCACAATATCGAGTATGTGTAGATTTTCGACGACTAAACCAACTAACGGTAGGAGACGCGTTCCCTATCCCACGGATAGATGAAATACTGGATCAGCTAGGACGATCTAGGTATTATACCACTTTGGACCTTGCCAGCGGATATCACCAAGTAGCCATCAAACCAGAGGACCGAGAGAAAACAGGATTTTCAACCGACAAAGGTCATTATGAGTTCATAAAAATGCCGTTTGGACTTTGTGGAGCACCGAGTACATTTCAACGACTTATGAATCAAGTACTATTGGGAATAAATGGTACTAGAGCATTCGTCTACCTCGATGACATAATTATTTATGCAACAGACTTACCGGAGCACGAAGAAAGGCTTAGGGAAGTATTCTCCAGGCTACAAAAAAGTAATCTTCAATTACAGCCCTCTAAATGTCATTTTCTACGTCGTGAAGTTATATATTTAGGACATCGGATTACGGATGTAGGTGTCAGACCTGACCCATCAAAGGTTAGCTGTGTTCAGAAACATCCCGTTCCAAAAAATATTACTGAGATAAAGCAGTTTCTGGGACTTACAGGATATTACCGAAGATTCATAGAAAATTATAGCCATCTTGCTAAACCTCTCACTCGACTTCTAAAAAAAGATACACCATTCGAATGGACAACTGAATGTGAAGCAGCGTTCAAAAATCTAATAGATAAACTGACAACCGCCCCAGTACTTCAGTACCCTGATTTCGAACGAACTTTTATTCTCACCACAGATGCCAGCCAATTTGCCATTGGTAGCGTCTTATCTCAAGGAAATCCAGGAAGTGATCATCCTATAGCATATGCATCTCGTACTTTGAATAAAGCCGAGCAATCATATAGTACAACTGAAAAAGAACTACTGAGTATAGTATGGTCCATAAAGAACTTCAGACCATACCTTTTAGGAAGGAAGTTTCAGATTTATACAGACCATCGACCACTTACATGGCTTTTTAATGTAAAGGATCCAGGCTCTAGATTAATGCGTTGGAAACTAAAATTGGCCGAATATCACTATGAGGTCATTTTTAAACCAGGTATCAAGAATACTAATGCAGATGCATTAAGTAGATTAGGACAGGTGCTATTAACTCAAACCGTAGAAGAGAACTCGCAAGTTGGATACCATGAATACAGGGAACAAATAACGTCACAAACTGTCATAAATCATAAAGTCAAAGAAGAAGCAGGAGATCTTTTTGATGCACCACAGGAGTATAGTCTAGCTCATTGTGTATCTCGAGATTTGAAATTAAGCCAAGGCATCGCTTTGTTATTTCGTCGGAAATTTGGTAACATTGAGATACTTAGAAGTCAAAATCCAAAAATGCACGATGTTCTTTATGTACGTCAAGAGGATCGATACATAATTTATCTCGTTACAAAAGCAAAATATTGGCAGAAACCAAATTTAGAAGATATGTATAAAACATTAAATAATTTAGTTCAGTTATGTAAAACTTTAAAAATCGATAAATTAGCTATACCACACCTTGGTAGTGGGTGTGACGGCCTAGATTGGTCTGAAGTAAAGACTATGGTCAAATTTTTATTTTATAACGTTGATATTGAAGTCAAAATATATTCTAAGTCAGACCTGACTGGAGAAGAAAAACAGCAAATTATCACAGATCATCATACAAATCCTCTCGGAGGACACAGGGGAATCGACCAAACCATTAAACGGATTAAAATACAATTTGACTGGGATAATTTAACAGAAGATGTTAAGAAGTTTGTAAGTGCGTGTCAACTCTGTCAGATCAACAAAGGCAGTAATCACAATGTTAAACAACCAATGATTATAAGCACCACGGCAACGGAACCATTTGAAAAACTATTTATAGATATCGTAAATCATAACCTATTTAAAAGTATATTTGTAATATTAAATGAAACTCTCCAATCCATTGTTCCACAGAAAATATCTAAATTAAATGTAATAAAAGACCTAAATTTGTTAGCAAAACAGTCTATGGATATATTGAACCTACCAAATAAGCATATTGAAACTTCGATTATTGTGAAAACAGAAATTCATTTTATTGTCATCTATCTATTAATATTAGTATGTACTATTACGTTGATAAGCATATTTTTTAAGTTTAGAAATAAGAGAGTAGTATATAATCCAGAACTTGCTGAAAGTCAGCCTGATACAGGTAGGGACGTAACAACAGAATCTCATGTTTAAATCCTTACGGTCAAAAATGTATGATTACTAGTATGTAGTTACTCAACTTAATTTAATTTAATTTAAGATAATGATGTTATACATGCAACTTATTTTCTTGTTCTTTATTGTGAGCCAGGGTAGTCGCAGGGACTACTCCAGTTTAACACTGGGGGTATGTTGTACCCTGTAGACTACATGTCGTTTATACGACACCCGGTAGTATCAATGTATATTTTTTTTCTTGTAATAAAGTGGCCTACGTGACCAGCGAGCCATCGGCATTTGCTTGATCAGCGAATCCCACGACTCGGCGAAAACGCTGGGTTGTTTGTCACAATGCTCGAGCAGTCAAGTAATGACCACTACAGAGCATCAACGCGTGTCAGAGTATCTTTTAATATTTTATAATTGTAGTATTTCATTATTTTATTATTGCATTATTTCTTTATTCCATTTTAAATAGTCCATAGTTCATTTTAATTATAATAAAGTGCTACTTCTTTAAAACAACTCTCCTTTTATTTATCACCTTCATCACAAAAGGTACCATCACATCACTACGATATTACAAGTAAATAATAATATTATGTAAAAAATTCGCGCCCCTGGATTGTGTATTTGCGTGTTATTATCTATTATTTTTAATTTAGTAACTATAGCATAATTTAATAAAAAAATATAATATAATATATTTTTATTATAAGTGCACCATGACGAAGGGGCCTCTCAAAACAGCGGTCCCGTTGGATTTATCCTACTCTCCACCTGGGCCAGTCCGCCACTGGACTACTCCTACTCTTAATGTTAATATAGTTTTGATTCTGAGCCAAGTTGCATTTACTGCAATATGTCTTTTTTTGTATGTGACACTATTGTGAGTTAAGTATACTGTATGCAGTATGCCATGTATAACATGGAATATTTATGGTTCCCAAACTTCTTACAGTACAACCCATTTTGGAAATTATTTCAATTTTGACGACCCAAAAGAATATTGACTTTTTTTTTGCTATTTTCATCATTTTAAATCGAAGAAAAATATTATATTTATAAAAAAAATTTTATACTATGTAATTTAATTAGTAAGTATATAATTTTAATATGAAGGATGTAATTGTTTCCTATTTTTCATAGCTGGATTGATATCCACTTTTTTATTTTGTTTGTAAAGAACTTGTTGTAAGCTCATCATCAATTTTCTTTTTTTAAAAGCTGACTCAGATATTATCTCTGTTTCTTCAATTTTCACAGAACTTTGAGCTATTGACTTTTTATTTAACCATTTGTCCATAGTAACTGTACAAAAGCACAAAAAAAAAAACGAATTTATTGGTTATTTGAAAAATAGTAAGATTTAAACTGCATGCATGTATAGTATTAAATGTACCATTTGTTAATGAAAATAATCAATTTATTTGAACGTCATACAGGTACTAATTTGTTTCAAATATATTGCTATATTTTCAATAATCATTAATCCCATTGCGTTGTGTTGACACAGTCAAGCATACAAAGAAATATTATTATGTCTATTGGTCGCAGTAAATTTGTAATTGTCACAAACGCAGATAACAGTTTATAATAAAACTAACTAAATAATTAAACATCAACCATAAGTAATAAAAACACATGAAAAATATAACGCTTTTGGATCGCGATCCACAGCTTGAAAACCTCTGGTTTAGAGGAAATGTAGAATTGTTTAATTTTTAATTTCGACGATTTTATCTCAAAGTACATTTTTAATTGTAATTACAATTGATTAACAACTGATTATCAACTGATTAACAATATATAAAAAAAAAATTATAATTTGTAATTTACATAAGTATGTAATACATTTTATTTTACATAAATATTTTTAAATATTATATTTCCGGCCATTAATGGTAC